>NC_087208.1:10760196-10822856 GCF_015104395.2 Macrobrachium nipponense | reverse complement strand
TGTTTACTATACACATATCCTCTTTTCCATGATGTGGGGGCCAGATATATGTGATGTTTCTAAGATACAAAAGTATGTCTCTATCCAAATTCACTATCATAGGGTGCCTAACTTTCTGTATTACTTGTTCCAGTTGCAACTTTATCCTGAATTCCATTTGCAACTTTACCCTGAAAAGAATGCATCTGATTGAGTTGGCCAGAATCCTGTCGCAACACTCATTCCATTAAGTGCTACTTGGAATCAGATGAGTTTGAAATCCTTAAGGTCACTTAAAGGTTGTTTGGCTTGAAGTAAGGAGCTCCATGTATTGACCTCCAAGGGGCCTTAGACTTGATTCACACTATAGGTCCAGTCGAGCTTCGCTCTCGCTCCGTTCTCGCTCCTTGTTGGTTCAGACATCTGGTCTGCTGTTGCTCCACCCCTAGTCCCATCATTTCCTCTCCCTCAACACCAGTGGAAGATGTGTGACTGTTCTCAAGCCGGTTTGGTAATAAATCGCCACTGCACTTGATGATGATGACGAAGAAAAAAGCAAAGTTAAAAAAGAAGGAGATTGTGGGTTCATCCTATGTTGCAAGACAGGAAGAGTGAAGGAGAATTTCATACTCTATGTCTTCTTCTTACTGATGATGAGAGTAAAAGGAACCCTTTTTTACACAATTTTCCTACCTTTGGCATGATCCCATTATGGTGTTTTCTTCTGATTATCTATGTTTTCATGGGACAAAAGTTAAATTACTTGCTTATATGAAAGCTGAATCTTGACTAGAGTGGAGCAGGAGTTGCAGGACCACTGCAACTGTGTTCACACTGGTGCTCAGTCCCTTTTCGTCCTGCTCTTACTCCAGTCGAAATATCTTTTGAGGGAACATGACTGGAGCGAGAGCAGACCGTGAGTGCCAGTGTGAATGCTTCCACTGAAATTCATGTAACATTGGACCAAATCGGGACTGGAGTAAGAGCAGTGTGTGACCAGACCTGTAGTGCGAATCAAGCCTTAGGAGTAAAGCAATTGTTTGTACTCAGAAGAGGGACAGAATCCATAAGCTCAAGCACTCACCTCAACTACAGGGTTGAGTTTGCTTCGTGCATTCTAAAGGGTACCAGTGAGAAGAAAAATTGAGATATCGGAGTAGTAATAGTCCTTGTACTACCCTTTATACAGTCTGGTAAGTAGTGACTATTGGGCACAAAAAAATTTTCTAGGCATTTGTGAATTACATCTTTGACAGAAGTGCAAGAAAAAGGAGTGGCACCTTCACATACCCACCCCCATGATGGCTACCAATTCCAAATAAAGTTTGGAGGTTGTAGAAGTGGGGATTGCTTTGGCTTGATGGGCCTAAATTCTGAGCAGTGACAAGTCATCCCTAGATGCTCTTGAATATAATCTCCCTGAGCCAGAGGGACAATATTTCTAGACTGGAAACTTGCTCAATGCTGTGGGAAATTATTCTTTGATGGTAAATGGGACAGGACAGAGTCCTAATATCATCTGGGATCACTTGGTGGGTTAATACCACAAGGTCAAGAGCAGAGGCAATGCTGATGGAGGATGAGTGTTTAGCAAGGGTCATAATGTTTCACAGGCTATGTAGTCTTCATAATGAGACCCTGGGGAGAAGCCTAACTGAGAGGTTCTTAAGGCAGAATGGCTAAAATCCTAAATGCCGGAGCCAAGTCCCAGCTGTGTGGCTTGATTGCGAAAGTAAAAAAGAATCCAGTGAAATGATGGATCAGCTCTTAAAAGTCCTGCTTGTATCCAAGTCTATGTCCCAACTCAGTAATACCCAAGAAAATCCTGACCTATATCCTTTAATGACTGAAAAGGACAATTCCTCATATCTGAGTGTAAAGGATGAATACAAAATCTGCTATTTAAAAAACAAACTAGAATGCAAAAGTATTCCATCTTGCTACACCAAGAGTTGAACTTGCCGAAAGGTCAGGAACTACTCCAGCTCTGGAGACATGGATCAAAATGACCATATGGTGATTCCAATCAAGTGCCTGAACTTCACCAGCACTTGATGGATCAGGCTGAAAGAGAGCAATGTGTAGGCCTCTATGTTATCCCACAGTTGGAGCATCCCACAACTGGAGCCTTGTTTCCATAGTCAATATCAATGGGTTTGGCTGTGGAAAGCAATACAGTGGCCGTTTGTGGTTTAGGTTATTACAAACACTGAAGAAGAACTCTGAAAAAAGAAAAATCTGTTACTTCCTACTAAGGGAGTTGGCAATGATGTTCTGAGACCCACTTATGAACACTAGAGTGAAAGTTATCTCAAAACCCTCGGCTAGTGCAAAGTATTCAACTGCTAAGCACCACAAATCTCTTGAGTGAGTCCATCCTTGATGCTTAAGATAAACCAAGATGGTTGTGGTTTTGGTCATTAGTCTCATGTTTTTTCCACCAATGTGTCACAGATGCTTGGAAGACATAGAAAACAGCCTGCAGTTCTGACATGTATATTGTATGCCTCCGGACAATTACATATTTCTGCTGTACTGATGGTCTGAAGTGTAGACTACTTCCCCTCTGTCTTGAATCCTGTTTCTCTTTCCACCAGTGGATGTCCATTATCGCCTCCTCTGGCATCAAGACAGGGGCACCATCCAGTAAAGACACTACTGCCTTCCAAGATCCCTTAAGATAGTGCTGGAGAGAGCTAATCCTGAATCTGCTGAAGGGAACCAGCTTCTCCAGGGGAGACCAGATGTCACATGCCACTTCTATGTCAATGGATTCACATTATTTGAGAATGGTTGGCAGATGACCTGGAAGTGGTGAATCCTATTATCCTAGGACATCACTCGCACCTCACCTCTGGGGCACTGATGAACATCCCCAGATATGCTGCTTTTATGGGTGGGGTCAATTCTGATTCTTTAGGTTCATTGCCTGGGCAGCGGAGATATAACAAGGTTATCAGGTTCTCTATTAGAGCTTAGTAGAAGAATCTATGATGAGTCAATCATTCACATAGTGATAAAGGTGAATGTCAATCCTGTACACTAAGGTTGCAACCACAGCCAAATTCTCATGAGATGCTGTAGCCAACCTAAAACAGGACACTGCATTGGTACAATTAGCCCAACCAAAGATATTTTCTAGAGGCTGGAAGGTTCAGGATGTGGAAATTCATGTCAATGAAGCTCAGGAACGCTAGACCTTTTTACACAATCTACCACCTACATATTTGGTGTGTGAGACTCAGAAACTTGAGTTATGTCAGGTCTATCAACAATCTCCAACCTCATGAACCTTTCAGAGCCCCAACAAAGTCTGCTGTAGAAGACTAATGACATTGGGTGAACTTCTTCATGGATCTGTTCCTCAGCACAGACTAGACCTCCTCATCCAAGTCCTTGACTTCTGTAGCTCTCAAACATAGGTCTTAAACTCTATACACAATAACGAGAAGGGAGGTTTTGTCTCATGGAAAAGATGATAACCCAGTCATAAAACTTCAATGTCATGTTTCAGCCACAACTCATTGTTAAATCCCGATGAACGGCCAGGTCTTCCACTTCTTCAGACAACTCCCAACAAGAGGAAACGTCAGGTGAGGGGAAGCAACTCATCTCTTTTCCCACCTGCCTCCTCTGTTGATCAAATTTGATGCTGAGTATAGCAAAAAAAAGAGCCTTAGCTGAAAGATTATTTTCCTGTTGGTTTGGAGTAGCTACCCTTCCACTCCTCTGTTGGAAGGGCCTTTCCCTAACAGGAAACTTCCTGCACTGACAACAGCTATTGACTGGGAGGGTTAGAAACAGCCAATAACAAAGCTTGTAGTTCAGATAATTTGTTTTTACTAGTGAGAAGGGCGAGTTGACACTGAATGAGAGAGAGAGAGAGAGAGAGAGAGAGAGAGAGAGAGAGATGAAGGGTTTTTAGCTCTCTCTCTCTCTCTCTCTCTCTCTCTCTCTCTCTCTCTCTCTCTCTCTCTCTCTCTCTCTCTCTCTCTCTCTCTCTCAATGAAGCACGAATTTCTGTATCATAAGCAAAAATAGGAAACATCATGAAACTTTGAGAGAAAATGGCTGTGCCTTAATATAGAGGTAACTTGATTAGTTTTCATATGTAGTTGTATGTCATATATTTTTAAGGGTAATGTTGCAAAACAACTTTGAAATTATATTAAAGGGTATATTTGGTATCTGAACTATTTAAGAAGGATGTCTTTGGTGTTTGAAATATTAAAAGCGACTGTTATCACCGTTTTTAGTGTGTGTGTGTGTTCTAATCATAAGTTTAGAAACCAAGAATCTGTCACAAGTATAAAATCTTATATATCATTAAAGAGATAATCATTGGAGTTTCCCAGTATAATTCAAAACACCACTTTGAAGGCAAATGGGCAAAAATGAGATGTGAAAAAGTCTCCCTTAATTTCATGGATAAAAAATATATAAATGTTCATTGTATATTATACATACTGTACACATAACTTTTACTTATCATTGCTAGCATGAGCTAAAAAACTACCATAATATTTCTGAATATCAATTACCTTTATAAAGTAAGCAAACACTTTGAAGTGAAAGTCACATGAAATATTTATAGGTACCTTTTTCTCACTATAAAAACACAAAACACTCCTGATCTGTGAAAACTCATACCTTTTTATGGTTAGAATGATAAATAATGCAAAACTTTAAACACTAACCAATATGTTAATGAAAATATTTTGGCATTGCCATTGTCTTAGAAAATGCACACTTTCAACATAATTACATTTCTGGGCTCAGTTCGTGTCGCTGCGCGAAATATCCTTTAATCCATTATTTCTAAGGTAAATGCACTAACACATACCAGAGAATAAATAAAATAAAGAAAAGGTCAGTACTACTGACTCGCTCACCCTCCAAGAGGGTGTCGGTATGAACACTAGGGCGAGTGAGACCACTACCACGAACCACTTACCAATAGAAATCTCCTACTACAAAACCCCCACAAGAGGGGAGCCGACCCACAGAGTGGGCAGCAACTACTACTACTCCATCCCATGCTGCCGACTGCTGCGCCTCTGGTGGCCATCCTTTTCAGTTAGCCTGTAAGTGATGTCTTTTACGGTACTCATGTATCTTTTCACTTACAGACCACCAACTGTGAGCATCCAGGATGCAATGCCATGCTCCAGGACCCCTGTGGACATGAAGTCTGCAGGTCCCATGCTCCATGCGCGACTCCGCACGGGAATCTGCAGGTCTGGTTCCACGAAACCTGCACCATTTGTTACGATCTTGTGAGCCAGCTCTTGGACGGGGTAAGTATTCCCAACTCCGTTCGGTAATCCCAAGGAATGTTTTAGTTCTTAAGTTTAATTTTAATCTCTTATTTTAAGCTTAAGCTCTTTTTATATGGGATGTTGCATCCCCTATGTCTTTAGACTAAGCCTATTACTTAAGTTTTAATCTTAAGTTTAAACTTAAAACTAATGAATGCCCTCTCTTCCAGGCTCCCGCCGCCGTTAGAGATACCGCCCTGGAACAACCCTGAGGGCTTGGGTCGGCGGTTTCGGTAAGAACGCCGCCAAGGGACAGCCCTACATTCTGGAGAAGAGGTTGGCTGTCCTAATCTTCCCCGGCGGCAAGTCAACGGGTTACGTCGACCCGGCAGAGGCAGCCCCGACTATGGCGGCGATTCAACAACAGCTCGCCGCTTCGTTAAAGGAACCAGGCCAAGATATCTCATCGGACGTCGCGACACTTGATCTAAATATAGAGCCCATGGTAGGTGTTGACGACCTGTTGGTCGAGGTAGGTACGTTGGACGCTCAAGGGCTTCCCTTGGGCGCCACTGGGTCTTCTACTCCTGCTAACTCTCCAGCTTCCTTCCAAGGCTTTACAGGAGCTGAGCTCCTTTATACTTCTCCTGACGCTTCAGTAAGACCTAAGGTCAAGGGACAGACGGTTGTAAAAACCCTCAAAAAGACGTCGTCGTCGTCCAAAAAGACTTCGTCGGCGTCAACATCTCGTAAGTCTCCGGCTACAAACCCCGGAGCGGAGAGGTCTAGAGCTTCCGGTTCTAGCTCCAAATCCTCAAGGAGCAGGTCTTCCAAGGAGAGGCCACATACTCCGGCGGAGTCAGCCGTTTCTCCTCTCCCCTTGGTACCTGTTCCGAGTTACCCAACCACCTCCGCAGCAGCTCCGGCTTTGGATCCCAATGCTGGACTGTTGCAACACATGGGAGACTTGGTCGGCTCTCTGAGGAGCAGTATGGAGCAGATGTTCTCCCAGTTGTCCGACAGGATCACGTCCCAGGATAACATCATCGCCGAACTTAGCCAGGCTCCTCTAGCTACTCCCCCACCTTTCGGCACCGGAATAGCTCAGCTCCCACCTCATGACTCTCTGCCTCCGTTCTCTATGAATAACCCCTGGAGGGTGGCGTCATACGCCCCTTTCCAGGACGGTCTTATTTCAATTCCGGAGTGTGGTACTCGAAGGATTGAGGACTTCGAGTTCTACCCGGAGGGTCTACAACCACCGTTCATTGGCTACGCCAGACTCACTGACGCAGCCATGATGAGAGATGACAAAGTCCCTAAGGAGACAGTCCTCTACTCACGTGACCAGGCTCAAAGAGAATGGCTCAGGTGTTTAGAGGACATGGATTGTTCTAACACGAAAATTCAACCTTTCAAGAGTCCCTTCACCATTTTCACAATGGAGGAGGGAACTCCGCTTCCCTTCCTTACCAAAATAGCTACTAGGTCACTATCCCGGCGGCCCAGAAGGGGGAGTCGTTGCCACAGCTAAGGGAAGCAGACCCCACATCTCCTTTGCTCCCCTCACTCGGAGAATTGTGGGAAGATTTACCCAACACCTTTTCGGCGGGCAAACTCAAGCCAGACTGTGCTATGGATCAGTTTGGTGAGAAGCTGCCTAGACTTCCGGACAGCCTCATTCAGGCTGAATTTGAGGCCAAGACTAGGCTAGCCAGGTCCATTAATACCATGGCAATGACGGAAGTGGCAACCATTTCTTACGGCTCTGAGCCACTCTTTAAGCTTCTCACCAAGTCACTGACGCAAACAGTTCAGTCTGACATGTTTGAGTTCGCTACAGCCAGAACTAACTGTCGGAAACATGTCCTCCAGGAAGCAACTATTCGTCATGAGCCGAATAAGTTGCTTTCATCCAACATCTGGGGGGCAGACCTCTTCCCTGATGCAATGGTAAAGGAGGTCCAGGCGGAAGCGACAAGGCTTAACCAAAGCCTTAAGGATCGTTGGGGTCTCACCGCAAAGAGACGCCAAGACCAATCAGCAAGGGGTAAGGCTCAGAGGAAACCCAGACGTTTTCAGCCTTACCAGAAAAAGCAACAACGCTTCGCCCAGGCTGTTTCGACTGTTCCGTTGGTACAGTCAGCCCACCCTCTACCTCCAAGGCTCAATCACAGCCCATCTACGTGATTTCCCCCCAGCCTCAACCTTCCACCTCTTACGCTGTCTCCCCAGCCTTCAACCAAGTGTTCGAAGGCCAGGCCTTTCAGCAGTACGACCGCTCGGGTAGGGGAGGCAGAGGTAAGGGATCCTTTCGTCAGAAAGGATCAGGAAGGTCTTCTTAACAGGGGAAAACACTTCCGGGGAGGCCGCGGAGGTTTTACTCAACCCAGCAGCAATGAGAACTTGAAGGTAGGAGGGAGGCTGTTTCTCTTCCCGGCACCGGTGGGGATTCAGCAAGTGGGCACAAAGTATTGTGTCGAAAGGCCTGGGTTGGAGTTGGATTGCGAATCCGCCTCCACCCAGACCTTTCCTTCAATTCCAATCAAAAGAATTGACGGAGTATGCGGAGGACCTCCTTCAGAAAGGAGCAATAGCGAGAGTCAACAGATTAAAATTTCAAGGGCGCTTATTCAGCGTTCCAAAGAAAAGGCTCACAAAAAAGAAGGGTAATCTAGACTTATCCCGTTTAAACTTGGCCATTCGCTGCGACAAGTTCAAAATGCTCACCATCTCGCAGGTGCGGACCTTGACTTCCCCGTGGGGCCGTCACCACCTCTATCGATCTTACAGACGCATACTATCATATCCCTATTGCAAGACACTTTCGCCCTTATCTGGGCTTCAAGATAGGAGATCAGGCATTCTCCTTCAAGGTAGTTCCCTTCGGTCTGAACGTGGCACCCAGGGTGTTCACGAAGTTGGCGGAAGTAGTCGTCCAACAACTGAGGTCTCAGGGGATAATGGTAGTAGCGTATCTCGACGATTGGTTGATTTGGGCTCCAACAGTCGAGGAATGTCACAAAGCCACGCTGAAAGTAATCCAGTTCCTAGAGTATCTAGGGTTCAAGATAAACAGGACAAAATCAAGACTCACTCCGGAGTCCAACTTTCAGTGGCTGGGCATTCAATGGAATCTATCCTCCCATACTCTGTCGATTCCATCAGCCAAGAGAAAGGAAATAGCGAAGTCAGTAAAGCAATTTCTAGAACACAAATTTGCTTCAAGGAGAAGCCAGGAAAGAATCCTGGGTTCCCTCCAATTTGCCTCAGTGACAAACATCTTGATGAAAGCCAAACTGAAAGACCTAACCAGAATCTGGCGCTCACGAGCAAATGTCAGATCCAGGGACAAGTTGTCATCAGTCCCACCAGATTCTACGGAATCGTCTACGCCCTTGGGCAAAAGTGAAGAACCTGTCAATATCAGTACCCCTTCAGTTTCCTCCTCCGGGGATTACCATCCACACAGACGCTTCATTAAGCGGCTGGGGAGGATATTCTCAGTTCAAGAAGGTTCAAGGAACCTGGTCACCCCAGTTCCGCCGGCTTCACATAAACGTACTAGAAGCGATGGCAGTGTTCTTGACTCTGAAAAGGTTACGTCCACCAAAGAACTCCCACGTAAAGCTAGTTCTAGACAGCGCAGTGGTAGTCCATTGCGTAAACAGGGGAGGCTCCAAGTCACGACATCTGAATCATGTCATGGTAGCCATCTTCTCCCTGGCGGACAAGTTCAGTTGGCACCTCTCCTCCACCCATATAGCTGGAGTGAGAAACGTCATAGCAGATGCTCTATCCCGCTCAGTTCCTCTGGAGTCGGAATGGTCACTGGACAACAGTTCGTTCCAATGGATTCTCCGGAGGGTTCCAGGTCTACAAGTAGATCTATTCGCATCTCAAGCGAACCACAAACTCCCATGTTATGTGGCCCCCAACCTGGACCCTCTGGCCTATGCCACGACGCCCTGTCCATAGATTGGAACAACTGGGAGAAGATTTATGTCTTTCCTCCAGTGAATCTTCTCCTGAAGGTACTGAACAAACTCAGAACGTTCAAGGGCCAAGTAGCTCTAGTAGCCCCAGACTGGCCGAAGAGCAATTGGTACCCTCTGATTCTGGAACTGGGTCTTCGTCCTCTTCGAATTCCCAATCCCAGGCTCTCCCAGTCAGTACAAACGAAGACTGTGTTCGCTTCCTCAGGAATTCTCAAAACCCTAACTTTATGGACTTCATGAAGTTTGCGGCTAAAAAAGATGCAGATATTGATCCACGAAATATTCTTTTCTTGGAATCTGATAAAAGAGATTCAACTTTGAGACAGTATGATGCTGCAGTCAAAAAGTTGGCAACCTTCCTGAGAGAATTAGATATTAGAATCATGACAATCAATTCAGCTATATCCTTTTTCAGATCTTTATTTGAAAAAGGCTTAGCAGCTAGCACTATTACGACAAACAAGTCAGCCTTGAAGAAGATTTTCAACTCGGGTTCAACATAGACTTGACAGACTCTTACTTCTCGTCTATTCCCAAGGCTTGTGCTAGACTTAGACCTTCAGTGAGGCCTACGTCAGTATCGTGGTTCTTGATGATGTTCTAAAGCTGGCTTCAGAAACAGACAATACGACATGTTCATTTATAATGCTCTTAAGAAAAACTCTATTTTTATTAAGCTTGGCTTCAGGAGCTAGAATTTCAGAACTGTCGGCGTTATCCAGAGATCCGAATCATATAGAATTCCTTCCCACAGGGGAAGTTCTACTTTCTCCGGAACGTAGTTTTTTAGCAAAGAATGAGGATCCTTTGATGAGGTGGGAACCGTGGAAGGTTATACCCCTTCCACAAGAGTTTCTCTTTGTCCAGTATCGACCTTACGAGCCTTTGCTGTCCAGGACATCCTCATCCTCGTCGGGTCCTCTCTTTAAGAGAGAAAAAGGTTGTACTTTATCTATTAAAGGTATTAGGCAACAGATCCTGTACTTTATTAAGCAAGCCAACCCTGATTCCTTCCCTAAAGCTCATGATGTCAGGGCAGTTGCCACCTCAATTAACTATTTCCAACACATGAATTTTGATGACTTAAAAAGTATACTGGATGGAAATCGCCGACAGTATTTAAGCGTCATTACTTAAAGTCCTTGGAAGCTCTGAAATTTTCAGCAGTTGCGGCGGGTAACATAGTTTCCCCCGACTCTGCTTAATCTTAAGTTGAAGATCCAGTTCTCCTTTCTACCTATCTCATTCAACAGTTTGTCTATGCCTACCATGTTCATCTACGTCTACCTTGAGTCTTAGCTGCTCTTGTGATGCTACAGTGGGTGTCCCTTATTTTTTTGCTAGGGTCACCCACAATTGTTTGTATATTCTGATCTCTATGATGTAGTCCCCTTATTTTTATGCTAGGGTGACACATCTACATTTGCAATGGTTACGGGTTTTGTATACTAAGTCATATACATTTGTTTATTATATTATTTTCTAAGTTTGTTCAAATTCAGTTTATTATTATAATTGCTTTATTTACTTTGTACATATTACTATACACAAATGTTAAGATCAACATATATTCCATGTAAGCCCTGTACATATATGTTAACCATTAAGTTAATTTAAGGAATATTTTCTAACTTGTATAATTGTGTATATGTATATTTCTTGGCAATTATATTTCTTTATTTTATTTTAAGTTTTATTGAGACCTTATTTATTTATTTATTTATTTTCTTTACAATCTTGTGCTAATTCTCTGGTACGATTTCGCGCAGCGACACGAACTGAGCCCAGAAAAGGGATTTTGACGTAAGGAAAAATCTATTTCTGGGCGATTGGTTCGTGTCGCCAGCGAAATCCCACCCTACCCATCCCTGCGCTCAAGATTGTCTGCTAACTTCAGGATGGCCACCAGAGGCGCAGCAGTCGGCACATGGGATGGAGTAGTAGTAGTTGCTGCCCACTCTGTGGGTCGGCTCCCCTCTTGTGGGGGTTTTGTAGTAGGAGATTTCTATTGGTAAGTGGTTCGTGGTAGTGGTCTCACTCGCCCTAGTGTCATACCGACACCCTCTTGGAGGGTGAGCGAGTCAGTAGTACTGACCTTTTCCTTTTCTTTATTTTATTTATTCTCTGGTATGTGTTAGTGCATTTACCTTAGAAATAATGGATTAAAGGATATTTCGCTGGGCGACACGAACCAATCGCCCAGAAATAGATTTTTCCTTACGTCAAAATCCCTTTTATGCTATGCTTTGACAGGATTATTTTCCTTTTATAACATGAAAATACTGCTGAATTACAAAAAATGCAGGAGCATAATTTTAGGCATCAAACAGAAATATAACTGTAAAGTATATATAAGGTGTTTCCTACCTCAACTCTGACCACGAGATACCCTTTTCGTCCTGTCTCTCTAGTCATAACAGACACTAGTCCTTTGAATGACTACTATTTTGTGAGGGGGTTTCTGTCAATTAATATGAGGGCAGCACTCCAGTGACAAACAAAGCACCAAAACTTCTCATATACATGGCAAGGTGATAAATTTTAACAAAGCCATGATCACTGCTTTTAACTTCGGCCAGTTAAGCCCTTATCTCAACTTTTCAGGAAATAATGGTTAAGTTCACAGGACTTACCTCCATTAATGCCCTCCACTCACGCTCCCTGGAAGCTGACAGTGAGGACCCTTGTGCTACATCTGTAGGGGCAATGGTATTCAACCAATGGTCAAAGTCATTAGCCAATGTTCCAATGGCATCATCGGATGCTCGTAACTGCTCCTCAAACATTGGGCCACCATATCTAAAGCGAGTTTCACTTCTTTGTGGTGGTCTCACACTCTCAGCATCTCTAGTATCTAAGCCACGACCTTTAAGTTAAACAAATCATTAAAATAAGAAATATCTCGACTACCAAATGCTTAACAACTAAATAAATTGAGGGTGTATAAAAAGAATATCTATTTGCTAAGCTTTTGAAGGAACACTTTGATCAGCCTATTTGCAATGATGTTTCCTAATATTATAAAGACAAAGGTAAATTCGTACTAGACTTCATGATAAAAATGTTCAGAAGACAACTGAATGCTTTGAGATAATATTTTAAGGATAGACTTCACATTAACCCTCTTACGCCGAATGGACGTATTAAACATCGAGTCAAAATGTCTCCCATATGCCGAATGGACGTATCATACGTCGACTCAAAAAAGTTTTTTTAAAAATTCGCGGAAAAATACTTATAGGCCTACCAGCCGAAAACTTTTGAATCACGCGCCTTGGGGGATGCTGGGAGTTCACGGATCAAGGTGTTGTTTTGTTTACAATCGCTACGCAGGCATGCAAGCGTGAATTTCTTTCTTATCGCACTAAAAAGTATCAGTGACACATCTCAAAAATTATTTCGTCACTTTGACATAATTTTTGCACCATTTTAAATTATCCTTTACATGAAGTATTATATATGAAAATGTGCACAATTTCATGTAAAATACAACAAAAAATACTCATGAATTGTATCTTTTATCAGTTTTGAAATATTTTCATATAAATAACGATGTGCTAAAATTTCAACCTTCGGTCAACTTTGACTCTACCGAAATGGTCGAGAAACGCAATTGTAAGCTAAAACTCTTATATTATAGTAATATTAAATCATTTGCCTTCATTTTGCAACAAATTGGACGTCTCTAGCACAATATTTTGATTTATGGTGAATTTATGAAAAAACTTTTTCCTTACGTTCGCACGGTAACTCTTCCGATAAATTTTTTCGTGCGATTGTCCTAATGTTTGCACCATTTTAAATTTGCCGTTACATAAAGTTTTATATATGGAAATGTGCGCAATTTCATGCACAATACAACTAAAAACAACCCACGGTTGTAGCTTTTATCAGTTTTGAAATATTTTCATATAAATAACGTTAAGTGCAAAAATGTCAACTTTCGGTCGACTTTTGACTCTTACCGAAATGGTCAAAAAACGCAATTGTAAGCTAAAACTCTTATATTCTAGTAATATTCAATCATTTACCTTCATTTTGCAACGAATTGGAAGTCTCTAGCACAATATTTCGATTTATGGTGAATTTATGAAAAAAAAAAAATTTCCTTACTGTCCACAGCGGAATAACTCTTCCGAAAAAATCAGAATTTTTTTGTGCGATTGTCGAAATGTTTGCACCAATTAAAATTAGCTGTTACATAAGTTTTATATATGAAAAAATGTGTGCAATTTCATGTAGAATACAACTAAAAATGATTAAAGGTTGCAGCTTTTCTCTTTTTTTGAAATATTTGCATATAAATCACGATAAATAGAAAAAAAACCATGTTTGGTCAAATTTGACTCTACCGAAATAGTTGAAAAACGCAATTGTAAGCTAAAACTCTTACGGCCTAGTAATATTCAGTCATTTATCTTCATTTAGAAACAAACTTGAAGTCTCTAGAACAGTATTGTGATTTATGGTGAATTTTTGAAAAATATATTTAACTTCCCTCCGCGCGCCGATTCGCGGCCGCAAGTCTCCGAAATGCGTACATCGCATTATCCTAATATTTGCTCCTTTTCACATTAGCCTTTTTATAGAGTTTCATATATCAAAATGTGTGCAAATTCATGAAGAATACAATAAAAAATAATTGAAGGTTGTAGCTTTCCCCATCTCCGAAATATGTGCATACAAATAAATATATATACAAAAATTTTGACATTTGGTCAACTTTAACTCGTCCGAAATGGTCGAAATCTGCAATTCTAATCTAAAACTCTTACAGTATCGTAATATTCAATCATTTGTCTTTATTTTGAAACAAATTGGAAGTCTCTAGAACAATATTTAGATTTACGGAGAATTTTTGAAAAAAAAATATTTTACGTTCGCGCATTACGAATTCGTACATCATTTTGTGATAATATTTTTCTGGTGTTGCTTTTATTGTTTTACAATGTATTACATATCAAAATGATTGCAATTTAGTGTACAATACAACGAAAAAAAAGTAACTCGTTAGCTTTGACCATTTTTTGCACAGCGTGATTTGAATACAATTATGTATGAATTTTTTTTATTTGCTACCATATATCGCATTATATACATATGATAATGATATTATTTTTCATTTCTGATGGTTGCATACTAAACTTCAGGCAATGACAAAAAAAGGAGGCAAAAATGAACTCTTAATCTTCAAAACTAAGCGCGCTGTGATTTTTTGAAAAAATTATTTTTTCCGCTTCTGCGCTCACTCCAAACCGGCCCCGGCATACGAGAGGTGTTTTGATTTTTAGGGCTTCGGCGTAAGAGGGTTAAGCAACTGCATGAGCTTTTTATTCTTCTTAATTTTATTAGTATTCCTAACATCATCCTTAATTTCTGTTCATAAATTCAGAGTAATAAAAATTTTCCCTTTATTAAAAAAAATCAACACTCCTTGATAAACCATGTTCAACCTTGTAAGAACTAATTCATTTTCCTTGGAAAGTGTGAGCAGGCAAGAGGTGCTGTGGTTTTTTAATAAGGAGTTGAAATGAAGAAACAGGTATACACTATACAAATTTGGCAACACATTTCCATTATAGCAAATGTGTTTTAATTCTGTAGTTCTATGTGCTATAAAAGTCTCTTGAACTTTTATACAATAATCTTATATCTTATGAAGGTCATATTATTTATAAAAAATAAAATAAGATACCAACAGCAACATACTTCATTAAAATAAATTTACAGCACACTGCAAAAACTACCAATGCTACATAAGAGTAATTCAAAAAAACTTTTAGCAACCCCAAGCTTATTTTACTTCAATAATCTTAATCATCATCACTTCCCCGCTATGTGCTAAAATGGGCTTCGGTGAAATTCTGCCACTCTTTTATTTCCTGTGCTTTATCGTCCACAAATGTTCACTCATGTCTAATCCTCTCTTTCTATAGTTCTCTTCCAATTAGGTCTATACATCCTCTAGCTCTTCTGGTGCGCAAAAGAACCCAGCTAACAGTATCTCATAATATTCTCCCTCAGGCTACGCAAAAGATATAAGTGCTCTCAATTACCTTTTCATCATTACCTCATCTACATGTGGAATTTCCATAATTTTCCTTGTAGTGGTATCAATGTAACTCTATCCTGCCATATGACTCTTAACCCTTAGTGGACAAGTAAAAAAATTAGTATGCAGCTCCTCAGGCCGGGTGAACTTTGAGGTTGGCCAATTTACAAAAAACACATCAATGGAAATACCTTCCATGAGAAGTTTAAAGTGACTATTTACAACACGTTGTGAGGCCTCTTTTACAAGACAATCATAAAATTTACCAACTAATATATGTTTTTTCTAATAAATAGTTTTATTTTGTAAAATTATCATTACAGCCCACACAATATCAAAACACATAAGAAATAAAATCAATAACAAATTATTAGCATATTTTTTGAAAAATAGAGGCAAATTTACCAAGAATGAAGATTGAGTAACTTTTTTCTATTTGTACAAGTTTTTTGTAATGTTTTTTGCACATTAGTGAATTTATGGGCTTCAGAAGTATTGGCACCTCTTTCCCACCCGATTCTTTCCAAATCAATGGTGCTTAATATCGCTTCTCTACAGGATCAATCCGTCCACCACCCCAAATCTGTTATATTACTACTCCTGAAAAGCTATCTGTCCATTAAGGGTTAACACTCCATTTGACTCTTAATACTCTTCTTAATGCTTTTATGTATTCTCTAAATGACAAAATCTTTTATGTATAAAGGTTACACTAGCCTGACAAATAATCTTACTGTCACATGCAATTTTGACATTTGATTTCCAAACCTATCTGCTTGATTTTCCAATTTAGTCTTTCACTAAATTCTGTACTACTTAAAAGATTTAAACCACTCATCCTTAACAATCCTGGTACTCATATTTACTGATAACACAAAAATCAGCTGCACCATAACTAAATTTTAAATGTTAAACAGCACTTGGTCTGGAAGTTTTTAAAAACTGTAATAGTACTGAAAAATCTTTCCTTGGTTCTTGGAATAGTTTTCATCCTGATAACATTAAACTTGAAATCCCAGCACTACAATGACTAGTAATTAGTAACTGAACATAAGCCGGCACACACATCCTCATGCATCTACCTGTTTGTCAGTTTCTTGTTCAAGAACTGAGTGCTTGTGGCATTTTGTTGACTAGAAAATTGGGCTTTTATTATAATAATACAGGCAGTCCCCAGGTTACGACATTCTTGAGGCGCATTAGTATAAGCCAAAAATCGTCGTAAGCCAGAACACTAAAAAATCCTAAGAAAACCTTACTTTTAATGCTTTGAGTGCATTAAAAACTATATAAACTTCATTGTTATTGCATTTTTCATAAAAAACCTTCATATATTGATTACTTTGCAATTTTGGAGTCATATTTCTTCTGCCAGATCAGCGCTGTAAGCGGCTTAACCCTGGAACATGGGTCGTAAACCTGGAATTAATTTCTGATAAATATAATTGAAAAGTGTTGTAACCTCGGAACGTACTAAGTCGAACCCGTCGTAAGCCGGGGATTGCCTGTTACGGGATTCATCTAAATAAAATGCCCTCAATGCACAGGTGGGAGTTGAAATAAAATGCCATTAACTGCACAAGTGGGCACAAAAATGGTATTTCATAACAAAAGTGATTCTACTTTTTCACGAATATAAACATGATTTTTATGTAACCTCCACTCTTCTAACTTACTTTTCGAGGTGTTACACACATTGTACATATAGGCAAAAGCATATATGGTAAACTCATGTAGAAGTTCTCTATCTACCATCAAAAGCAGAAGTTCACTATCTCCATTATAAGCTGCTTATAGTCTCTGGTATACTGAGTCTAAATGTATAGCTTACCTGAAGATGATCTTGAAGGAACCATGAGGGAGCGTATATCAACACACCCTCCTCTACGAAGAATTGTTGTTCTCCTTCCACTGAAGTCCTGTTTTTAAAAATAATTTGTAAAATTTATACTTTTATATCTATATCTCAAACAAAAACATAAAAATTATCAATAACATTAAGATTTATCCCCAAAATACACATAGACCACAACCTCTTAAAGACATAATTACAAAACTCACTAATTTCCCTAGACCAGCATCACAAAATAATAAAGTCTTAGTCAGGCATTATACTTTAATCTGAAAGGTATGCAAAGTAAATCAAATTGCCCTGTAATGCTGTCCCACAAATTACATCACTAATGGAGGAAATGCATACGTCATTACAAGTCATTAAGATTTTTTGTTTTTTATAGATTATGTGTCATAAACATGTCTTTCCTAATTGGCTACATCTGCAATGTACAAATGCACTTGGTAATAATGAGCATTTACCCTCTTGTCTAGTCATGCATGATCAGTGGCTTTTTAAATGGTTCACATGGTTTCCTTGCTCGATAACGCTTTCTGAGCAATAAACGGCTTTTTTTGCAGTGCTTGCAGAACTGCAGGTGCTGCTTAGTCTGTGTGTGGTGCTGTGTATTGTTGTATGGCCCCACTCAACCTACAAGTGTGAGAAAGGTGTTGATCCTTCAGAAAAAACTTGACATTGTCAGGAGAATAGAGGCAGGATGGTCTATAGAATGTATGGAGGTGGATGAAGTAGTATACTACTGGTGACTTTGGGAAGATGTCCAAGAGTCAGACCTGCAAAGAAATGGCAAAATCTGCCATAAGGACAATGAACAGCCAACCTTGATTTGGCTTTGGTAGTAAAATTTGGCTGGTACGCACATGTGCCAAGTTGAAGGCTGCAATAACCTAGATTTGGTGATGGGTTTCTAAAAAGAAGCCTCATGTTGAAGCTTTGGATGCTTCCCAAGAGGGATTAAAGGAATTTCAAATTCCCTTTTGATGTGACAAGTTAATTTAATCGGGAGTCAGATATCTTTGCCGCTACTCAATGACCAGGGCATTTCAGATTTAAACGAGGCTCAAGAAGAAGATATTAGTGCAGAAGAGGTGAAAGAGGCCTTAAAATCTGTAAAAAATGGAAAAACTGCTGGCGTGTGCGGGATAACTGCAGAGATGCTAAAAGCAGGAGGACGAAGGATGATAGAGGCATTAAGAGTTGTTTTTAGCATAGTTTGGAAAACAGAGGTGGTACCAAGTGATTGGAAAAAGGCAATTATGATACCAATATATACAAATAAGGGAAGCAAAAGGGGGTGTGGTAACTGTCGGGGCATAAGTTTATTGTCAGTCCCAGGGAAGATATTCATGAGAGTAATACTTAACAGAATAAGACCTATAGTAGAAGAGAAACTTAGAGAACAGCAGTGTGGTTTTAGAAGTGGAAGGTCAACAGTGGATCAAATTTTATTTTCACCTTAAGACAGATAATTGAGAAGAGATGGGAGTATGCAAAGCCAATATTCTGTGCTTTTATAGACTTGGAGAAAGCGTATGTATGATCAGTATGGAGAGATGGAATGTGGAGAGTGGCAGAACACTATGGTATACCACTTGAAAGTTGATAAGGATACTAAAAAGAAGCTGGTACCAAGGAGTGTGCAGCTGTGTACAGCTGGATGGACAGCAAAGTGACTGGTTCCCAGTTGGAAGTGGGGTAAGACAGGGATGTGTTATGTCACCCACCTTGTTTAATGTATATATTGACCATATAATGAGAAGAGTGATGGAGAATGAAAACAGAGGGGCTAGTATTGGTGGAGAAGTTTTTATGGATTTGGGACTTTGCTGATGATGTTGCGTTGGTTGCTGATACGTGGCTGGTGCTGGTAGGCATGGTAATGAGGATGGAGACAGACACACAGAATTTTGGCTTGAACATCAGCACAAAGAAGAGTGAGATCATGGTTGTGAGTAAGGATGATGATTGGCTGCACATGGAGGATATGACAATCAGAGGACAGGAACTCAAGCAAGTTGAGAAGTTTGTTTACTTGGGAAGTGTGGTAACAGCAGACGGGAGGCAAATTGAAGATATACAAAGAAGAAAACTAGGAACAGCAAGAGCTTTTTGAGTTCTGAGAAAAAACATTTGGTCAAGGCATGAAATCAGCTTGAGAACTAAGATGAGAATATTCAATGCAGTAGTACTTACCAGTCCGCTGAGTGGCATGGCTCGTCCCACCTGGCCTGGGACCAATGAAAGAGGAAAAGAAAAGGTTGGATGCTTTAAAAGGGGTTGGAAGATGAAGCTTTTGTTGTGAGATGAAGCTGCTGAGAAGGATACTTGGCATTAAATGGGATGATTATGTTAGAAATGAAGACATCAGGGTGAGATTGAGGCATAGGCCAGTCAGTACCAGGTTGAAGAGGGGAAGGCTGAGATGGTTTGGACATGTTGAGAGGATGGATGGGAATAGAGACCCCAGGAGAGCACTGAGAGCAGTACCCAAATCGGAACAAGGTGGATAGACATAATGGTCAGGGATCTGAGGATGAAATCCAAAACTTAGAGGAAGCGAGGGAAATGGCTCGGGATAGAGACAGATGGAGAGGAACTGTATCAGCCTTGTGCCAGTGGCCAGTGGCAGGAAGATAAAGTAAGTAAGTAATTTTATAATTAGATTCAATGCTCTTTTGAATTCTGATTTCACATATGTTATGTGGGCGTTCCAATTCAAGTGAGTATCAAATACTAATCCTAAAAATTTTGCAGTTTGGCCAATTTGTATACTTTGACTTCTGATTTTCAAATCTATTTCTTCACCTTTCTTCCATCTTTTATCTTTATAAAATATAACTGCTTGAGTCTTATCTATGGACAATCTTAATCCTACAGATGAGGTCCATTCATTATTTTTATTATAGATTTGTTAATGATGCGCTCTGCATGTTTAATGCGAGATGCTGAATAATATATGGCAAAATCATCCATATAAAGGTTGCTTGTAATTCCGGTGGGTAGATTTTTACTCATTTCATTAATTGCTAAGGTAAATAGTGTGCCACTAAGGACACTTTCTTGTGGAACACCATTTTCAATGGGAATGGGAATGTTCTGGACAAAGCATCATCAATTTTCACCTGAAACTTCGATTTGTTAGAAAACTTTGATTGAACATGGGTAAATGCCACGGACGTTGTTATTTTGTAATGCTTTTAATATAGGATACCTCCATGTAGTGTCATAAGCCTTTTCTATATCAGTTATCTGTTTTCGCTCAAATCCTCTGCGTATATGATCATCTAGGATAGAGAGAGAATCCAATGTAGACTTGTTACACTGTGACCCAAATTGAGTGGAAGTTAAAATTTTGTTTTCTCGAATGTGCCATGCTAGTCAAGCATTTACCATCTTTTCAAGTAATTTGCATAAGCAACTTGTTAGAGATATTGGTCTGTAATTATTAACATTGCTTGGATCCTTTCCAGGTTTGGGGATAGGAATTATTATAGCTTTACGCCACTTCATCCAGGAAATAAATTTCTGAAGCCATAAACGATTATACAATTGTAATAAGGATGACTATGCCAGAGTGTGGTTGCTAAGTGGTCAATTGTCTCAAAGCCAATATTGTCACCTCCAGGATCAGATTTATTGCCTGTTCGAGGATAGCATATTCCAACTCTTCCATACTAAATTTTCTATTATAATATATATCTTCTTGTGTTTCGAAATTTATTGTTATTAGTTCTTCATTATTTTTCTTTGGGCAGAAGTGTTCATCTAAATTTTTATCTCTACTTACATTCGCTAAGTTTTCTCCTATTATATTACTTATTTCTTTTGGATCAAGTATTCTTTTTCCATCTTTCAATATGGCATGTCTAGGTGGTTTAACTTAGGTACCATTTATTTTTCTGAATTTTTCCCATATTTTTTGTATGGGAGTATTATTAGAGAGATCTGATACATGTTTCCTCCATGAAATTATTCTTCCTTGAATTACTTCCTTTTTAAATTTTGCAGATATTTTGTTGTATATAGGCTTTAATGTATCAATTTCTAGTAATAATATAGTCATTTTTTGTAAAGTTCCTTCTAATATTGGCAATGTTTTATTTATTTTACTGAACGTTCTATTTAAATTATCTAGTTGTCTCCCTATTGAGTGTTTTATATTAATTAAGTCTGTTAGTTTATCAGACCACCATGTGACTTTGTGCTTTGTTGGATGGGGCTTTGACTTTGGTATTGCTTGATCAGCAGCCTTTTTAATGAAATCATCAAGAATTTTGTTAGTTTCATTATGGTCTTTTAAATATTCAAATGGTTGAAATTTCTTGTGTGCATTTCATATTTCTCCCATTCTGCTTTATCAATGTTATAAATGAGGAACATGTTTTGCAGGATTATTATAAGTAATAAGGATATTAATATTGGGAAATGATCACTGGTGTGCAAGTCATCAACTATATTCCAATCTATTCTGTCAACTATATATGTTGTACAAAGTTTTAGGTCTACTGAAGAAAATGTTCCATGTGTTTTCTAAAAATATGTACTAATTTCGTCATCATTTATACAGCACATGTCGTTTGACTCTATGAACTCTTCAATTTTACTCTCTGCACTATTTGAGATTGTACAGTTTACAGTCCATATCTTTGTGAGCATTAAAATCCCCTACTATCAATGCAGGTTCCCTGGCATTGCCAAACAAATCCTTAAGTTTTTCTAAGTCATAATTTTTGTTAGGTTGGTTGTATATGTTATAAAAGGGATTTTGACGAAGGAAAAATCTATTTCTGAGTGATTGGCTCGTGTCGCCCTATGAAAGGATCCTTAATATCATACTTTCTAGGTAAAATTAATCTAAAATTACCAGAGAAAAACAAAATTAAGAAAATGTCAGTAAAACTGACTCGCTCACTCTTAAAAATTAAGTGTCGGTATGGTGATAGGGGCGGTGGGACACTACCACGAGACATTCACCAATTAGAACTTCCAATCAGAATCCCCACAAGAGAGCTGATACCAACGGGCGATGCAGCCCGCTACTACTACTACTATAGGACGCCACGGACAGCAGCGCCCCTAGCGGACATCCTTAATCTAAAAACATCTTGTCCTGCATGGGGGGGGGGTAAACAATACAGGGTGGGTTTCATAGGGCGACACGAGCCAATCACCCAGAAATAGATTTTTCCTTCGTCAAAATCCCTTTTCTGGGCTCAGCTCGTGTCGGCCTATGAAAGAGTACAGAGAAACAGACAAGATGGGAAAAAAAGGACAAATGAAAGCAGTTGTAAAACGAGGGATATAATATAAGTAAATCAATTACAGCATACAAACTAAGTACTTAACCTAACTTATTCTAAATAGTAACATAAAAGAACGTTAGTAATGTAAAGTACTTAAAATTACAATAAACATAGTAAAATATAATAATGCAGTGTAATATTAACAAAATAGATTTACTTAGAAAATTATTTACAAAATATACAAACACATTGTGTCCTACCCTAGCATAAAAATAAGGGTAGGTACACTGAAGTACATTATCAGTACAAGTGTGGATGTCCCTAGCAAAAAAATAAGGGACAATCCACTAGTATGGTTCAGCGGCTAAGGCTAGGATATCCGAGTAGCATGGCGATAGGGTGAGGCATGTTGGATGAGGTAGGTAGAAAGGAGACCTGGGATCTGTACTACGACTACTTATACAGTATCAGGAGAAACAAATGTTTCCCTGCCCGCTGCTACTGCTGAAAATTTTGTTTAAAGATTCCAAGGACTTTTTAGATAATGACGTTTAAAGACTGTCTGGATTTCCATCCAGTATACTTTTTAAGATCCTCAAGTTCATATGTTGGAAAGTATTAATTGAGGTGGCTACTCCCCTGATGTCATGTGCTTTTGGGAATGAATCAGGATTGGCTTGTTTAATGAAGTAAAGGATTTGTTGTCTAATACCTTTTACTGACAAAGTACCACCTTTTTCTCTCATGAAGAGAGAACCTGAGGATCTTGAGGATGTACGAGATAGAAAGGCTCTTAAAGTTGATACTGGGCAGAGAGAAGGATCTTGGGGAAGTGGGATGACCTTTCCAAGGGCCCCACCTTGCAAGAGGATCCTCATTTTTAGCTAAAAGCTACGATCCGGAGCAGCATGAACTTCTCCTGAGGGAGGAATTCCACATGACCGCATCTCTGGATAGAGCCGACAGTTCTGAAATTCTAGCTCCTGAAGCTAGGCTTAATAAGAATAATGTCTTTCTAAGAAGCATTATGAATGTACAAGACGAGTTGTCAGTATCTGAAGCTAGTTTGAGGACATCATTTAAGAACCATGAAACTGCAGTAGGCCTTTGAGAAGGTCTAAGTCTAGCACAGGCTTTAGGAAATAGTAACGTGAAATAAGCTTCAGTCAGATCTATCTGAAAACCTAGCTGAAAGATCTTCTCAAAGCCGATTTATGAGTAGTAATAGTGCTAGCTGCTAAACCTTTTTCAAACAGGAATCTGAAAAAGGATATAGCTAGATTAACTGTCATGGTTGTAGTGTTTGATTCTTTCAGGAAAGATGCAAATTTTTTAAACAGCTGAGTCATATTGTCTAATGGTTGACTCTCTCTTATCTGATTCTAGGAAGAGAATATTTTGTGGATCAATATTAGCATCTTTATTAGCCGCAAACTTCATGAAGTCCATAAAGTTAGGGTCTGAAGAATTCCTGAGGAAGCGAACACAGTCCTCATTTGTACTGATTGTGACAGCTTGGGATTGGGAATCCGTTGAGGTCGGAGACCCAATTCCAGAAGAAGAGGATACCAGTTGCTCTTGGGCCAGTCCTGGTGCAATCAGAGCTACTATTCCTTTGAAAGTCCTCAGCTTGCTTAAGACTTTCAAGAGAAGATTCACTGGAGGAAAAACATAAATTTTTCTCCACTGATCCCAATCTAACGACAGGGCGTCCGTGGCATAAGCCAGAGGGTCCAGGTTGGGGGCCACATAGCAAGGGAGCTTTGTGGTTCGCTTGTGAGGCGAAGAGATCTACTTGGAGACCTGGGACTCTCGGCATATCCACTGGAATGACCCGTCGTCTAGGGACCATTCTGATTCCAGAGGAACTGACCGGGACAAAGCGTCTGCTATCACATTTCTTACCCCCGCCAGGTGAGTGGCGGACAGATGCCATTTGTGTTTGTTTGCTAGGGCAAAGATGGCTATCATGACATGGTTCACATGCTTGGATTTGGACCCTCCTCTGTTGATGCAATGAACTACCACTGCACTGTCCAAAACTAGCCTTAGATGAGACTTTTTCGGGGGAAGCAGTCTCTTCAAGTAAGAAATACTGCCATTGCTTCCAGAACGTTTATGTGGAGCTGGCGGAATTGAACTGACCAAGTACCCTGAACCTGTTTTGAACTGAGAATATCCCCCCACCCCCGGACAGGAGGCATCCGTGTGAATGGTTAACACTGGAAGGGGATATTGAAGGGGTACCTGCTTGGCTAAGTTCTTTATACTTTTGACCATGGACGGAGTTGATTGCGAAGGATCTGTGGAATTACTGACAACTTGTCTCGAGATTTGGTGTTTGCTCTCGATCGCCAAACTCGATTTATATCTTTTAGCCTTGCTTTCAGGAGGATATCTGGTTACCGAAGCAAACTGAAGGGACCCTAGGATTCTTTCCTGGTTTCTCCTTGAAGTTTGTTTGCATTTGAGAAATTGGCCTGACAGATTTTGCTATTTACCTTCCGTTTGGCCACTGGAATTGACAGATTGTGGGAAGACAAATGCCCATTGGATTCCCAGCCACTGAAAACGAGACTCCGGGTAAGTCTGGATTTCGTTTTGTTTATCTGGAACCCCAGATGTTCCAGAAAGTGAACTACCTTTTTGGTGGCATTGAGACATTCCTGCGACGGTTGGTGCCCAGATCAACCAATCGTCGAGGTAGCTGCTACCATGATTCCCAGAGTTCTCAATTGCTGTACAACCACTTCTGCTATTTTCGTGAATACCCTGGGGGCTACAATTCAGACCGAAGGGCATCACTTTGAATGAGAATGTCTGATTTCCTAGCCTGAATCTAGGAATGGGCGGAAGTGTCTGGCTATAGGGATATGATAGTATGCGTCTGTAAGATCGATGGAGCATGTGACGGCTCCACGCGGAAGTAAGGTCCTTACTTGCGAGAGGGTAAGCATCTTGAACTTGTCGCAACGAATGAAAAGAGTTTAGCTTTGACAAGTCTAAGATTACCCTTCTTTTTGTTGAGCCTTTCTTTGGCACGCTGAATAAGCGACCTTGAAATTTTAGATGCTTGACTCTCGCAATAGCTCCTTTCTGAAGGAGTTCCTCCGCGTAATCTGTCAATTCCTTTGATGGTATTTGGTGGAATGATTTGATTGGAGGAGGATCTTTGATCCAACTCCAACCCAACCCTTTGGACACTATGCTCTGTGCCCAATTGCTGAACCCCACCTGTGACGGAAGAGGAACAGCCTCCCTCCTCCCTCCTAGGGGAGCCTCATTGTTGATTGGGCGGGTTGACCACCACGCCCTCCTCTGAACTGCCTGCTCCTTGTCGCCCGTCCTGCGCCACGCTGGCGAACGTAGCCTCTCGCCCTACCTCTCGGTTGCTTGTTAAAGGGAGTGTAGCCCTGACCTTCATACGTAGGGTTGAAGGCCGGCGAGAGTGCGTAGGAGGTCGACGGTTGTGATTGAGGAGACAGCAGGAGGATGGGCTGGTTCTGTTTCGAACTACCAGGTTGTCCCTGTTGGGTACCGGGACGGCCTGAACAAATTTGCTGCTGTTGCTGGTTTTCTGGTAAGGCTGGAACCTTTTACCAGACTTCTTTTGTTTCTTACCAGCAGTGGGGGCGGATTCTTGCTTCCTCTTGGATGAAATCCCCACCCCACCTAGCTCCTAAGGCTCTGGTTGAGCCTAGCAGCCTCGTGGTGCTTCATTTACAGCGGACTCTGGGAAGAGATCCGCTCCCCACATGCTAGAAGCCAGGAGTCTATTAGGCTCGTGCCTAATAGTGCCACTCCTGCAGAACGTGCTTTCGGCAATTTCTCCCTAGCTTGGAAGAAGTCGAAAGCATCTGTCTGAACCGTCTGAAGCTGGGATTTGGCCAAGATCTTAAACGCGGTTTCTGTAGCATATGAGAGAGCAGCCATTTCCGTTATTATCAGTGAATTGAGGGACCTGCCAAACCTAGTTCGCGCGTCGAACTCCGCCTGAATCAAGGAATCAGGCAGCCTTGGAAGCTTCTCGCCGAACTGGTCCATGGCGCAGTCCGGTTTGAGCTTGCCAAGCGTGAACGTGGCTGGCAAGTTCTCCCCCCAAAAGCTGGGAAGAGCGGAGAAGTAGACTCCGCCTCCCTTAGCTGTGGCATGGGCTCATCCTTGAGGACTGCTGAAGAGTCCTCTCTACTATTTTCGTGGCGAACGGAAGAGAAGCCTCTTCTTCCGTCGCAAAAATAGTTGAAAGGACTCTTATTAGGCCTGGAGCTTAGTGTTTGTGCACTCCCAGTCCTCAAGGCAGTGAACCCATTCCCGTTGGGCATGATCCCTACTGTAGAGACATCCTCCCTAGAGATCTTGTCTTCCCTAGTAAGAGCCGCTACAGTCAGCCTAGCATAGCCGATGAAAGGCTGCGTCAGACCCGGAGATAAAACTCGAAGTCCTCAATCCTTCGAGTTCCACACTCCGGGATAGAGATCATCCCATCCTTAAATGGAGCGTAGGCGGCTACTCTCCAAGGGTTCTCCATAGAGAAAGCTGGCAGAGAGTCGTATGGCGGGAGCTGGAAAATACCAGCACTTGGCACTGGGGAGACTGGAAGAGGGACCTGAGAGAGCCCAGCTACTCGGTCCTCATTCTCTCTAACCCTGTTAGAGAGATCCTGGATGGATTGGCCTGATTGAGACAGAGTGCTCGACAGTTTGTGCGAACATCTGCTCAAAAATCTCGTCCCCAGGGCGGAGACTTGCGAACAACCATCTCACCCACCTGTTTGCATCACCACTGCTGAGAAAGCAGTGGGATCAAGGGTGCTGGGTCCCGCTCCTCCCACCGGCGTTGCCGGAGTGGATGCGGTGGAGGCAGGAGAAAGGCATTGGCTCCGCGGGAGCGCGAGCCTTCTCCTTAGAAGCCTTGCTTCTAGAGCTCTTCGAGTAAGAAGAGCTCGGCTTGGCCTTCACCGCGTCAGCGTAAGAAGTCGAAGACTTCCTAGCCGAAGAAGACGAAGACGACTTCTTAGAAGTCGTCTTAGATAGAGTCTTCGGTTCTCTCTGTCCCTTCACCTTAGGGGGTACAGAGAGAGCGGGAGAGCGGGTAGGGATCTCAGATCCCACAAAGCCTTGGAAAGAAGCGCTCGAAGAAGGGACAGGAGAAGATCCAGGAACACCCAAGGAAAGACCTTGGGCGCCCGACACACCTACCTCAACCAACAAATCCTCTACCCCTACCGCCATCGGCTCGATGTTTAGGTCCAGGGCCAGCAACGTCCGGGACCGACTCTGTGAAGCTACGACCCCGAAAGATTGCTGGAGATCTTGCTGGATGGAGGCTATGAGAGGGGCTGCGGAACAAGGGGTCAACATACCCTGTTGACTTGCCCGCAGGGAAGATCTGGACGGCCAGCTTCTTGTCAAGGATGTACGGCTGGCCTTTGGCGGCGTTCTTCCCGAAGCCCGCCCACCCACGCTTTCCAGGGTAGCAAGGGCGACCTCCCTCACACCAGTAGCCTGGAATGGAAAGGGCGAGATGAGCTTCTAATGGCGGAACGGGGTTAACAAACTTATGTCTAAGAGTTTTTGTTAGTAAATGATAAAGAAGCCTATAATAATCGGACTTACCCCCACCTCCACCAGCTGACTGACTAGGTCGTAGCAGATGGCGCAGGCTTCCGGGTGCCAGACGATCATATCGTTGAATGACGTGGCACATGGAGCGTGAGACCTGCACTCATCGTGGCCGCAGGGGTCGTTACAAACGTCGCGTTGCACGCCGGGACCTGACAGTTGGTAGCCTGTAAGTGGAAAAATATCATGGAGTATCAGGAGAAACACTTACAGTCTCAAAGTTTGCTCCGCTGGTGCCGGAGCGAGAAAGTTAGATTAAACCAGAGCCCCCCCGCCATAATAACGTGTGGTAACAAGGTTGGTTGGTTGTCCTAGGCTATGCTTCCGCTGACGGCGGGGACAAGAAATAGAATCCAACCAGGAGTGGTGGGTAAAAGGAAACCACGACGAAAAATGGCGGGGATGGTAAACATATGAATAATAAAATTAAACAAATCATCGTAAAATTAGGGTATATCCTTAAAATAACAATAATATCAAACCTTTCTCCACCCGTCTACTAGAAGAGTGCCCGGGTAAGAAGCAAGCTCCCTTCCGGTAGCGGGGAGAGATGTAAGGATATAGTAGGCAAGCAACCGACCCACTAGTAGTTGACCACCCCGTCCGCTGGCGGATCCTATAAATCTATAACCAAAAGGTGCCCCTGGCTGCGACCGGAAAGGCTCAGTTCGTTATAGAAAGGGAAGGTGGCTGAGCAACTGGGGAAGGGGGGGGGAGGGTCTCGGCGTAACACGGCGGAGAGAGAGAGGGGGGGGTTGGCCTACTCCTCCCCGTCTCAACAACTACCCGCTCGGAGACCCGGTACCCTATGAGTGGTCGCCCTATACCCCCCCGCTGGGAGGAACCCTGGCCACCTCAGAGAGGGAGGGAGGAAGGCAACTGAGGTTGTCATGACAACCAAGGGGTCCCCCAGCGCCTCCCTATACCTGGTAGGGAGGGAAGGGGAAGGGTAAGGTGCGATGGAACACGTGACCGCAAGTGGCCTAAGCCGCGAGCAACACAACCGTGGGAGGGCCACGTGAACCAGGCTGTACCAAACCATGGGACATGCACCATAGGCTAGCCATAACACCCTCAAATAGAATAAAATTACATCGTAAAGATGGAAAAGACACTTTTAGTAGAAGAAAAAGAAGCCCAGGAGGAGGCAAAAAAAAACTGTTCCGAGGAACAGAAGCCTACTCGGAGCAGCGATAGCCGATGAAGAGCAAGAGCCGGGATGCTGGGCTGGAACAATAATAATAGCCCTAAATACCAAACTAAGAGAAATGGTAAAGGGGCTAATCTAGCTAAAACTGATGTAAAAAACGATGACGTAATCAAGTAAGCCCATAAGTATAAGAAGTCCCAGTATGGAGGACCGGGAATTCTTAACGAGGCAGCATGGCGCCGCCACGAGACAAACCGGGAAACCGTATATGACCTATTAGAAGGAAAATACTGGTTCCCGGAAGACAAAAATATAGTAAAACATTACTTATGAGGCACTTAACTTAGCCGTTGCGATGGCAGAACGTTCCATATCGAAGAAGATAATAAATCCCGAAAAGGCACAGCACAGAGAAAAAAGCGTCTGGATGCTAGCGCTAATGATTAAGGATGTCCGCTAGGGGCGCTGCTGTCCGTGGCGTCCTCTAGTAGTAGTAGTAGCGGCTGCATCGCCCGTTGGTATCAGCTCTCTCTTGTGGGGATTCTGATTGGAAGTTCTAATTGGTGAATGTCTCGTGGTAGTGTTCCCACTCGCCCCTATCACCATACCGACACTTCTATTATTTAAGAGTGAGCGAGTCAGTTTTACTGACATTTTCTTAATTTTGTTTTTCTCTGGTAATTTTAGATTAATTTTACCTAGAAAGTATGATATTAAGGATCCTTTCATAGGCCGACACGAGGTGAGCCCAGAAATTACATAATTATAGTTTTTTATTCGTATTTTAATGCTTGATATTTGCAAGTCAGCAAAGTTTACAGGTACCCTGTCATAACATACTTCGTTATGTACATATATAGCAGTACCTAAATTTCCTTCTTCTCTCTAGATGTAGATACTAAGATATATTTACCGATTGTTGATATTGTTTTATTGACATAATATCATTGGTTCGTATTCTTTCAGTAAGCGTTGTAATTCTCCCAAATGTAATCTGGTCTAGAGACCATTTATGTTCCGTTGTATTATATAATTACTGAAAATATTATGTTGAGAGTGTTCAAGCATTAATTTCTTGTTGTGTTTTATCTATTTGCATTTTTTCTAAAATTTTATGAAATTTATTTGTTTTTCCTTATGGGACATTAGATGTCCAATGCACATACAGCCTTTTTTGTGTCTCTAGACTAGTGGTTTCTTTACTTCTATATTTTATAAAATTTCGTATAGCGTTTGTTAAACTGTCTTTTGTTATGTTTCTGTCTTTGTTGCATAATTCGATGAAACATTCATTACATCCACATGTGTTTTTATGTGTCCTCCTTTTTTCAATTACTCTTTGTGCACCAATTACCGGTGATGGAGTACGTAATCTCTTCTCCCTTCACATAATCATTTCTGGGCTCAGCTCGTGTCGGCCTATGAAAGTATCCTTAATATCATTCTTTCTAGGTAAAATTAGCCTAAAATTACCAGAGAAAAACAAAATTAAGAAAATGTCAGTAAAACTGACTCGCTCACTCTTAAAAAGAAGTGTCGGTATGATATAGGGGCGAGTGTGGAACACTACCACGAGACAAACACCAATTAGAACTTCCTTATCAGAATCCCCCCAAGAGAGAGCTGATACCAACGGGCGATGCAGCCTCTACTACTACTACTAGAGGACGCCACGGACAGCAGCGCCCCTAGCGGACATCCTTAATTTTTAGCACCAGCGACAAGTCGCCATTTTCTTGTGCTTGTGTTTTCTTGGATTTATTCGTACTATCTACGATGGAACGCTCATGCAATTGCAAAGGCTAAGTTTAAGTAAACTCATAAGTAACATTTTACCGTATTTTTATCTTCCGGGTACCAGTATTTTCCTCTTAATAGGTCATATACGGTTCCCCGGTTGTCTCGTGGCGGCCATGCCGCCTCGTAAGAATTCCCGGTCCTCCATACTGGGACTTCTTATACTTATGGGCTTACTTTATCACATTCATTGTTTTACATCGAGTTTTAGCTAGTTCAGCCCTCCTACCATTCTCTTAGCTTGGTATTTAGGGCTATTATTATTATTTTCGGCCCAGCATCCCGGCTCTTGCTCTACATCGGCTATCGCTGGCTCCGAGTAGGCTCCTGTTTCTTGGAACAGTCTGCCTCCTCCTGGGCTTCTTTCTCTTTTACTAAAAGTGTCTCTTCCACCTTTCGATGTATTTTTATTATTATTTAGGGTGTTAGGCTAGCCTAGGTGCTTGTTCCATGTATTGGTACAGACTTGGTTCACGTGGCCCTACCACGGTTGTGTTGCTCGCGGCCTAGGCCACTTGCGGTCACGTGTTCCATAGCACCTTACCCTGCCCCTTCCCTCCCTCTCTGATATAGGGAGGAGCTGGGGGACCCCTTGGTTGTTATGACACCTCATCGCCTTCTCTCACACTCGGAGGTGACCAGGGGGTCCCCCCAGCGGGGGGTATAGGGCGACCACTATGAGGTACCGGGTCTCCATGCGGGTAGTTGGTGAGGCGGGGAGGAGTAGGCCATCCCTCCCCCCTTTTTCTCGCTCCCGCCGTGTTTCGCCGGGACCTTCCTCCCCCCCTCCCCAGTTGCTCAGCCACCTCACGATACGTAAGGAGCCTTCCGTCGCAGCCGGGGCAACCTTTGGTTATAGGTATTGGCTCCGCTAGCGGGCAGGGTGGGCACTACGAGTGGTCGGTTGCTTGCCTACTATATCCTTATATCTCTCCCCCGCTATCGGAAGGGAGCTTACCCTTAACTACGCACTCTTCTAGTAGACGGCGGAGAGAAGTTGTTTTATTTTTGTTATTTTAAGGATATATACCCTAATTATAAGATATTTTACAATGAATTGTGTGTTATTATTATTATTTTATCAACCATCCCCGCCATTTTCCGTCGTGGTTTTCCATTACCACCACTCCTAGTTGGTTGATTCTTGTGCTTCCGCCATTGGCGGAGCCATAGCCTTTCTCCAACCTGGTTTCCACACGTATTTTGGCGGGGCTCTGGTTTTATCTAACTTTATCGCTCGGGCACCCAGCGGAGCATATGTTAGGCTGTAAGTGTTTACTTGGTACTCATGTACTTTTTCACTTACAGGCTACCAACTGCCAGGTCCCAGCCTGTAACGCGACGCTCTACGACCCCTGTGGACATGACGAGTGCAGGTCTCACGCCCCGTGTGCCACGTCGTTCAACGAGACGATTGTCTGGCACCCCGAAGCCTGCGCTATATGCTACGACCTGGTCGGTCAGCTGGGAGATGGGGTAAGTCCATTATAGGCTTACTTATGATTTTACTAACAACTTCTAGTCGTAAGTTTGTTAACCCCGTTCCACAATTGGCAGCTAATCTCACCTTTCTTTCAGGCTAGCGGTGTGAGGGAAGTCGCCCTCGCCACCCTGAAAGCGTGGGTCGGCGGCTTTGGAAAAAAAACGCCGCCAAGGGCCAGCCCTACATTTTGGATAGGAAGCTGGCCATCCAGATCTTCCCCGCGGGCAAGTCGACGGGTTACGTCGACCCCTTGTCCGCTGCCCCACACTTGATAGCCTCCATCCAGCAAGACCTCCAGCAATCGTTTGGGGTCGTCCAGCCTCCCAGGAGTCGGTTCCGGACGTCGCTGCCCTGGACCTGAACCTTGAGCCAATGGCGGTAGTTAGCGAGGATTTGTTGGTTGAGGTAGGTTTGTCGGGCGCCCAAGGTCTTTCCTTGGGCGCTCCTGGATCTTCTCCTGTCCCCTCTTCTTCCAGCTTCTTTCCAAGGCTTTGCGGGATCCGCAGATAACCCTATTCGCCCTCACGCTCTCTCTGTACCTCCTAAGGAGAAGGGAAAGAGAGAACCGAAGACCTTGTCTAAGTCGACTTCTAGGAAGTCGTCTTCGTCTTCTTCGGTTAGGAAGTCGTCGACTTCCTATGCCGATGCGGTGAAGGCAAAGCCGGGCTCTTCCCAGTCGAAGAGCTCCAGAAGCAAGGCTTCGAAGGAGAAGGCTCGCGCTACCACGAGTCACTGCCTTCTCCCGCCTCGCTGCCTCCTCTCCGGCTATGCCGGCAGGGGTAGCAAGCACCAGCACCTGCGTTCCCTCTACTGTCTCACCAGGAGTGATGGAACAGGTGGGGGTGCTAGTAGGTTCCCAAATCTCCGCATTGGGAACGCGTTTCGAGCAAGATGTTCGCGCAATTATCGAACAGTCTGTCTCAACTGGACAGTCCAATCCAGGACCTCTCTAATAGAATGAGAGAGAATGAGGACCGAGTGGCTGGGCTAGCTCAGGCTCCTCCCCCAGTTTCCCCTGCATCTAGCACGGGGATTCTTCAACTTCCACCTTATGACTCCTTGCCAGCTTTCTCTATGGAGAACCCATGGAGAGTAGCTGCCTACGCTCCATTTAAGGACGGAATGATTTCTATCCCGGAGTTTGGTACTCGAAGGATTGAGGACTTCGAGTTCTACCCTCCGGGTCTGACGCAGCCTTTCATCGGGTATGCTAGGCTGACGCCAACGGCTCTCACGAGAGAAGACAAAATCTCGAAGGAGTCAGTTCTTTACAGTAGAGATCACGCACCCAGCGGGAATGGGTTCACTGCCTTGAGGACTGGGAGTGTACTAACACTAAACTCCAGGCCTACAAGAGTCCCTTCACTATTTTCGCGACGGAAGAGGAGGTCTCTCTTCCGTTCGCCACGAAATTGGTGGAGAAGGCTCTTCAGGCAGTCCTCAAGGATGAGCCCATTCCACAGTTGAGGGAGTCGGAGTCTACTTCTCCACTCTTCCAGGCCTTCGGAGAATTGTGGGGGAAAACCTGCCAGCTACATTCACGCTGGGTAAACTCAAGCCGGACTGCGCCATGGACCAGTTCGGTGAGAAATTACCTAGGCTGCCGGATTCCCTAATCCAGGCAGAGTTCGATGCGCGAACTAGGTTTGGCAGGTCCCTCAATTCTCTCATCGTTACAGAAATGGCTGCTCTTTCCTACGCTACGGAACCGCTGTTCAAGATTCTGGCGAAATCTCAGTTTCAGACGGTTCTGTCGGATGCTTTTGACTTCTTCCAGGCTAGGAGGAACTGCCGGAAGCATGTCCTTCAAGAGTGCACAATCAGGCATGAGCCTAATAGACTCTTGGCTGCAAGCATGTGGGGAGCGGATCTCTTCCCAGAGTCCGCAGTGAACGAGGTCCACCACGAAGCTGCTAGATGCAACCAGAGCCTTAGAGCTAGGTGGGGTATTTCCTCTAAGAGGAAACAGGAATCCGTTCCCACTGCTGGCAAGAAACCAAAGAAGGCTGGTAAGAGGTTCCAGCCTTATAAAAAACTCCAACATCAGCAGCAATTTGTGCAGGCAGTCCCAGTTACCCAACAGGGACAACCTTCCACCTCTAAACAGAACCAACCTTTCCTCCTGGTGCCCCAGCAATCTCAACCATCCACTTCCTACGCTATCTCGCCGGCCTTTAACCCTGCTTATGAGGCTCAAGGCTACTCTCAACCGAGAGGTAGGGCGAGAGGTTACTTTCGTCAGCGTGGCGCAGGAAGGGGCACGAGGAGTAGACAGTTCAGAGGAGGGCGTGGTGGCCAACCCGCCATCAGCAATGAGGCCTCCCCACACAGGTAGGAGGGAGGCTGTTCCTCTTCCGCCACAGGGGGGGTTCAGCAATTGGGCACAGAGCATAGTGTCCAAAGGATTAGGCTGGAGTTTGGATCAAAGATCCCCCTCCAATCAAATCATTTCATCAGGTACCGTCAAAGGAATTGATAGATTACGCGGAAGAATCCTTCAGAAAGGAGCTATTGCGAGAGTCAAACATCTAAAATTTCAAGGGCGCTTATTCAGCGTGCCAAAGAAAAAAGGCTCAACAAAAAGAAGGGTAATCTTAGACTTGTCAAAGCTAAACTCTTTCATTCGCTGCGACAAGTTCAAGATGCTTTTACCCTCTCGCAAGTAAGGACCCTACTTCCGCGTGGAGCCGTCACATGCTCCATCGATCTTACAGACGCATACTATCATATCCCTATAGCCAGGCACTTCCGCCCATTCCTAGGATTCAGGCTAGGAAATCAGACATTCTCATTCAAAGTGATGCCCTTCGGTCTGAATGTAGCCCCCAGGGTATTCACAAAGATAGCAGAAGTGGTTGTACAACAATTGAGAGCTCAGGGAATCATGGTAGCGGCATACCTCGACGATTGGTTGATCTGGGCACCAACAGTCGAGGAATGTCTCGAAAGCTACCAAAAAGGTTTAGTTCACTTTCTGGAACATCTGGGGTTCCAGATAAACAAAACGAAATCCAGACTTACTCCGGGAATCTCATTTTCAGTGGCTAGGAATCCAATGGGATTTGTCTTCCCACAATCTATCAATTCCAGTGGCCAAACGGAAGGAAATAGCAAAATCTGTCAGGCAATTCCTCAAATGCAAAACAGATGTCAAGAAGAAACCAGGAGAGAATCCTAGGGTCTCTTCAGTTTGCTTCGGTAACAGATATCCTTCTGAAAAGCAAGGCTGAAAGATATAAATCGAATTTGGCGGTCAAGAGCAAACTCCAAATATCGAGACAAGTTGTCAGTAATTCCACAGATCCTCCGCAACCAACTACGGCCTTGGTCAAAAGTAAAGAACTTAGCCAAGAAGGTACCCCTTCAATATCCCCTCCCAGTGTTAACCATTCACACGGATGCATCCCTGTCCGGGTGGGGGGGATACTCTCAGTTCAAACAGGTTCAGGGGACTTGGTCAGTTCAATTTCGCCAGCTCCACATAAACGTGTTGGAAGCAATGGCAGTATTTCTTACTCTGAAGAGACTGCTTCCCCCGAAGAATCTCATCTAAGGCTAGTTTTGGACAGTGCAGTGGTAGTTCATTGCATCAACAGAGGAGGGTCCAAATCCAAGCATGTGAACCATGTCATGATAGCCATCTTTGCATTAGCAAACAAACACAAATGGCATCTGTCTGCCACTCACCTGGCCAGGAGTAAGAAATGTGATAGCAGACGGCCCTGTCCCGGTCAGTTCTCTGGAATCAGAGTGGTCTCTGGACGTCGGGGGTCATTCCACCAGTGGGTAAGCCGGAGAGTCCCAGGTCTCCAAGTGGATCTCTTCGCCTCACAAGCGAACCACAAGCTCCCTTGCTATGTGGACCCCCAACCTGACCCTCTGGCTTATGCCACGGACGCCCTGTCGTTAGATTGGAATCAGTGGAGGAGGATTTATATTTTTCCCCAGTGAATCTTCTCTTGAAAGTCCTAGACAAACTAAGGTCTTTCAAAGGGATAGTAGCTCTGATTGCACCGGACTGGCCCAAGAGCAACTGGTATCCTCTTCTTTTGGAACTGGGTCTCCGACCTCAACGGATCCCAATCCCAAACTGTCACAATCAGTACAAATGAGGACTGTGTTCGCTTCCTCAAGAACTCTCCAGACCCTAACTTTATGGACTTCATGAAGTTTGCGGCTAATAAAGATGCTGACATTGATCCACAGAATATTCTCTTCCTTAGAATCAGATAAGAGAGAGTCAAACCATTAGACAATATGACTCAGCTGTTAAAAAATTAGCATCTTTCTTGAGAGAATCGAACACTACAACCATGACAGTTAATTTGGCTATATCCTTTTTCAGATCCTTGTTTGAAAAAGGTTTAGCAGCTAGCACGATTACCACTCACAAATCGGCTTTGAAGAAAAAAATCTTTCAAGTAGGTTTTCAGATAGATTTGACTGAATCTTATTTCACATCTATCCCTAAAGCCTGTGCTAGACTTAGACCTTCTCAGAGGCCTACTACAGTTTCATGGTTCTTAAATGATGTCCTCAAACTAGCTTCAGATACTGACAACTCATCTTGTACATTCATAATGCTCCTGAGGAAGACATTATTCTTATTAAGCCTAGCCTCAGGAGCTAGAATTTCAGAACTGTCGGCTCTATCCAGGGATGCGGGTCATGTGGAATTCCTCCATCAGGAGAATTCTACTTGCTCCGGATCGTAGCTTTTAGCCAAAAATGAAGATCCTCTTGCAAGGTGGGCCCCTTGGAAGGTTATCCCACTTCCACAGGATCCTTCTCTCTGCCCAGTATCAACTCTTAGAGCCTTTCTATCTCGTACTTCTTCTAGATCCTCAGGTGCTCTCTTTATGAGAGAAAAAGGTGGTCACTTTATCAGTTAAAGGCATTAGACAGCAAATCCTTTACTTCATTAAACAAGCCAACCCTGAGTCATTCCCAAAAGCACATGATATCAGGGGAGTAGCCACCTCAATTAATTATTTCCAACATATGAACTTTGAGGATCTTAGAAAGTATACTGGATGGAAATCCCCGACAGTCTTTAAACGGCATTATTTAAAGTCCTTGGAATCTTTAAAGTTTTCAGCAGTAGCAGCGGGAAAACATAGTTTCCCCTGATACTGTTTAGTAGTTGTAGTATTGATCCAGGTCTCCTTTCTACCTACTTCAACCAACATGCCTCAACCTATCGTCAGGCTACCCAACATCATAGCCTTAGCCGTTGTATCATATAGTGGGTTGTCCCTTATTTTTTGCTAGGGACACCCACTTTTGTACTGATATGTACTTCAGTGTAACCTACCCTTATTTTATGCTAGGGTAGGACACAATATGTTTGTATATTCACCATTTTGTGTTTATGATGAACTTCAGTCTCAATGTGTTTGTAATATATTTTGGAATAATTGTATAATGATGGATTTCAGTGTACCTACCCTTATTTTATGCTAGGGTAGGACACATGTATGTATATATTTTATAATTTTGTATTCTAGTTAAGTAAATCCCAAAAATTGCCTCATTTTTACATGCATCTCTGTAATTTTATTTATTTACCATTTAAGTACTTTAAGTTACTAACATTCTATTATTTTTACTGTTATAATAAGTTAGGTTTAAGTGCTTAATTTTGTTAATGCTGTAATTGATTTACTTATATTATATCCATCATTTTAAACTGTTTTTCATTGTTTCCTTTTCCATCTTGTCTGTTTCTCTGGTACTCTTTCATAGGCCGACACGAGCTGAGCCAGAAAAGGATTTTGACGAAGGAAAAATCTATTTCTGGGTGATTGGCTCGTGTCGCCCTATGAAACCCCCCTTTTTTATGGTTTTTTTGTTTTCCCCCCTTGCAGGACAAGATGTATTTAACTGTTTTAATTAAGGATGACCGCTAGGGGCGCTGCTGTCCGTGGCGTCCTCTAGTAGTAGTAGTAGAGGCTGCATCGCCCGTTGGTATCAGCTCTCTCTTGGGGGGATTCTGATAAGGAAGTTCTAATTGGTGTTTGTCTCGTGGTAGTGTTCCACACTCGCCCCTATATCATACCGACACTTCTTTTAAGACGTGAGCGAGTCAGTTTTACTGACATTTCTTAATTTTAATTTTGTTTTTCTCTGTAATTTTTAGGCTAATTTTACCTAGAAAGAATGATATTAAGGATACTTTCATAGGGCGACACGAGCCAATCACCCAGAAATAGATTTTTCCTTCGTCAAAATCCCTTTTTTGTCTATGGTGTTCTCCTCTATTATTTCTTTATTGTTCTGGGTATTTCCATCCATTTCCTTTATTATTACTTTAGGAAACAAAGGTATGTTCTTATCATTTTCTGGTCTGTGCACTTTTTTTGGATCCTTGATCTTTGCTTTAACAGATACCTCTCTAATAATTATTGGCTTTTTGGTCTTGGGTGGAGTTCTCTCTAAAGGCCTTTTTTATTCTTTAGCTTCCAGCTCATAACTATTTGTGATGTTTCAGTGATACATGCATCATTTTCTTGTGTTTCCATTTCTCTTAATATCTCAAATGAATTTGAACATATATCTGCACAAGTTTCTTGGTTTCTTGCTATATTAGTTTCTTGCAAAGTTATTTTTTCTTCTGATTTATCTACTGGGGGTTTGTTACTCCCATTTTTGTTTTATTCCTAGAGCTTAATGCAGTAGAGAACATTTGCTTCCTAGCGGGATCATGCATTCCTCTAACTCTCAACTCTAGTTTGGCTTCTCTAATTGGCATTCCTGATCTCTCCTGAAGTAATTTTAATTCTGTGTTGTATAAGTAATACATACACTCCTTAGACCTAGCATGGTGATTTTGGCCACAGTTCACACATTTTGGTTCACCACACTTCCACTGCGTGGTATGTTCGTCGGATCTGCAATAAGTTCATATAGATTTATTTCTGCAATTTTTCCATGTATGTCCATATTTACTACAATTTTGGCACTGTAGGGGCTTTCGAACATACGGTCTCAGTTCTATGTTTTGGCTCATGATTTTAATTTTGAAAGGTAGTTCTTGGCCTTCAAATTTTATTATGCTATTCTCAATGTATTTCCTTATTTTGTCTACTGGCTAAACTGTATATTTTGCAATCTTGCACGTTGTTTGTACCTTTTTTTTAAGGGAATCCAGCAAATATTTTTTTTCAATTGGTTCCTCACTTTTAGGAAGTACTACAGTACCCTGTATGCTGTTCATACTGTCATGTTTTCTTATCTTTACATTTATATTATCAATGTTCTTTATAGCTAAATGGTTTTCAAATTGGTTTTTTGTAGTGGTTTCTATTAACCACACCTGGTCTTTTATTGTTTAAATGACATTTCTGAGGTTGGGTGCCTACTTAACAATAATTTTCCAATCTTAATGCAGATATTTTTCTATCAGTTTCCAAGGTCAAGAACCTTGACCAACTTGCACTCCCAAAGAGGGAGTCGAAGCGAGTCAAGGTTGGGTCAATTCTAAATTTGCTTTTTCTTTGTGCCTTGTATGGTATTAGAGTTTTAATACCAGCCTGTTCTTCATTACCTTGGTTTTCCGTAGAATAGTCCATTGCTATGCCAGAAGTCGTAGGGGTTTTTGTTTTAGTTTCCATATATAAAGATTAAATATTTTGTCCAGGATGAGATTCCTCTCACCAAGGAGGCCCAACTGAGGGAGGAGCAATACAGTTATATTGTGGTAACTGCCCTGGGACACTCACCTGGATATACGCCATACCTACAGTGCCTTAAGGGTCGTCAGTCCCGTGAGATCGGACCCAGCACTGTGGGCATGGCTTGACATAAAAATTTCCCCCTCGCTCGACCACGTCAGGTACTCTAGTTTTACAGGTGGAGTGGCATGCTGTCCAACTCCACCCTCCATCAAGTTAAAAGAGCAGTCAATTCAATAGTCCAAAACCATGCCAAGGTCGTCAACAAAAGAAGAAGGGAAGGGGAAAAAAAATTTATATGAGGAGGAGTAAAGGAGTTAAAGGTCCCAATGTTCAGTTGGATACACAGCAGAGAGTGTAGCATAAAGGGGCATACTCTCTCTGCAGTGGATCCCTAAGCCCCCACCTCGTCAAGGAGTTGGGATCAGGGGGCTGGGTTTTACAGTAGGATTTGCCTAGTACCGTAAGCGACAGGCGACTGGAGACCAGTAATTGACCTTTCCACCTTGAATCATTTTGTCAGGAAGACAAGGTTCAAGATGGAGACGCTTTGGACAGTGTTGGTAGCGATAAGGGACAACGACTTCTTGCTGTCAATAGATTAAAAGGACGCTTACTCCCAGATCCCTATTCACCCTTCATCCAGAAAGTTTCTTCGCTTCATGCTGGGAGAGCAGATCTACTAGTTCAAGGTCCTGTGCTTCGGGTTGACTATGTTCTCCCCTCAGGTGTTTCAGGTGTACATAAGGGTCTTTGCCTTCGTCTCGACATGGGCTCATGCTCAAGGGATTCGCCTGTTAAGGCACCTTGACAACTGGAGAAACTGCTTTAGGACAGAGATCATCTTCAGTTTTGTCGGGAGCTAGGCATAATGGTAAACCTACAGAAGTCAAATCTGGTCCCCAGCCAAAAAGCTCTTTATCTAGGTATGGTTATAAATACGGCAGTGCCAAGAGTTCTTCCATTGGACCAGAGGTTAGAGAAGTTGCAGCTAGTGGCACACATGTTCCTATTGCAACCCAAACAGCCTGCTCACCAGTGGCAGGTCCTTCTGGGGATTTTGTCTTCTCTGGAGAAGCTAGTCCCTCATGGTTGTCTTCATCTTCGGTCTCTGCAATGGAGACTGAAAGACTTCAGGTCCCCAGCGGGAGATTCCCCTCTACAGAAAGCCCCTCTGTCCAAAGAGGTGAAGCAAGACCTTCATAGGTGGTTAGACGACCAGAACCTCTCAGTGGGAATTCCTCTGCATTCTCCCCCCTCCAGACTTCCTTCTGTTTTCAGATGCCTCCACCTCAGGTTGGGGTGTTCATCTGGGAGACCTCATTGCATCAGGCATTTGGAGTGTGGAAGACAAGCTGCTATACATCGACATTTTGGAGTTGAAAGCAGCTTTTCTGGGTCTGAAAGAGTTTCAGGAGAAGGTAGAGGGTCATTCTGTGGTTCTGATGTTCGACAACACCACGGTGGTTGCCTATGTGAACAAGCAGGCGGGTCTGGTGCCTTGTCACCTCCATTCATTGACAGTCGAGTTACACCAGGGGGCGATCGACAACTTGGTGGAGCTCTCTGGAAGGTACATTCCAGGCAAGAAGAATGTGGTCATCGACAGGCTGAGTCGTCAGAACCAAATCCTGGGCATGGAGTGGTCTTTGCATCAAGTCGTGGCAGACAGGCATTTTCAGGTTTGGGGGAGGCCTATGCTAGACCTCTTCTCAACTCGCTTCAACAGGAAGCTGGAAGTTTACTGTTCAGTGGTACCGGATCCTCTTGCTCAGGCAGAGGACGCCTTCCAACACCCTTGGGACATCTTTGAGGTGTACGCCTTCCCTCTGTTTTGTCTGATCTGTCAATTTCTGAACAGCTCAGGATGACTTTGGTGGATCCTCTGTGGCCTCAAGCAGAGTGGTTCCTGGACTTTCTGTCTCTTCGGTCAGAGGTTCCAAGAGAGAGATTCCCCCGTGGTGGTAACTTCTTTGCCAGTCTCATGTTGAAAGGTTTCACCATTCGGTAGAATCCCTGTCTCTTCATGGATGGAGGCTATCAAGCATCTCCTCCGAGCGAGAGGTTTTTCTCAGGGGGCAGTGGGACGTATGTCCAGTTACCTCGGGAAGTCCTCTTCAGCAGTTTACCAGGGGAAATGAGTAGTCTACTTTGACTGGTGTCATCGATGGGGCTTCTCTCCACTCAAAACCTCTGTTTAGAGTATAGCAGATTTTTTATCTTCCTCAGGGATGAGAAAGGTCTTTCTGTTTCTGCTATCAGGGGCTACAGAGCAGCGCTAGGTTTGGTGTTACATCTGAAAGGCATGAACATCTCTTCATCCAGGGAGATCTTGTTGTTCATGAGTTTCGAACATACCTGTTCTCCAAGGGAACTGAAGCCTCCTGCATGGGATGTTTTTGCTTGTCCTGAGAAGTCTCACTCAAGCCCCATTCGAGACCTTGCCTCGATCATCAGACAGAAATCTGGCACTAAAGACAGTTTTCCTGTTGGCCTTGGCTTCTTCGAAAAGAGTTGGGGAGCTTCATGGCCTGATTTATGATGTAAAACATACCAGAGGTTAAGGGTCTGTGACCTTCGAGCTTGTCCCAGAATTCGTGGCCAAGACCCAGAATCCCTCGGTGCATGACGACAGATTTGCCTCTTATTTCATCCCATCATTAAATGACTTTGTAGACAACGACACACAAGAGCTCTTGCTATTTCCTGTCAGAGCCCTAAGATGCTATCTTTAAAGGTACTCATCGTTCTAAGAAACACTATTTCATTTCTGGATAGTGAGGCGATCAAGCAGGGTTACTCATCTCTTGATGGTTCTGTCTCTGAGTCTGTGCCAGCACATGACGTCAAAGGTATAAGTTCCTCTCTGGAATTTACGAAAAACTTTGTTGTTCATAGAATTTTGAACACTGGTTCCTGGTTGCGTCAATCCACATTCACTTCATTTTACGTAAGAGACATTGCCCACAGGTCTTTGGACATGGTTTCCTTGGGTCCTGTGGTGGCTGCCCAAAAAGTTGTGTAATTCATCCAGTGCCCTTCACGGGGCAGTTTGTATCTTACCTATGATGATTGTGTGGAAGAAAGAATGAGTGAGTTGGCTGGTCTCTTTCTTTCTCTTTGTTCCTTTCTTTTTCCTACAGGTGGGTTGAGGAATAGACACGTCATATGCTGGACAGGTCTGATACAGGTGAGTAAGGTAATCATACTGAAAGTTGTTTTGCTTAATGTTTTTGAAATAATCAAACCTCCTATTCAGTAGCAAATACTCCTCTCTCTCTCTAGGAAGTGGGAGTGAGGGGTGGCAACATACCCCTGACTAATATGGTTTGTTATATGAACTGGATGCAATGAATCTGCTCATATATCATTGTATTTCAACCCAGATGGCTGAGTTATTCAATATCAGTTTATCTTTCTTCTCACAAGCATTGAACCACCTAGGAAGGGTAGTCAGGTGGGTTAACTCCCTCCATAATGTAAGTCTATTCTATTATTAAGACTGAAGGTTGTTTTCCACATGTGAACAAATGACAAATTTTATCAATTTGTATTTTTTTATTTAGCTAACAAACCTGAGGTCTACATTTTACTACCCACCTGTAGCCACCCCTCTCTTTTCTAATACGTAGATCCTGGGTTGGGGAAAAGACTGAAGCGTCACGAGCTATGATGCGCAGTCTCTGATCAGCTATTACCTCATACTCGCAGGAGTTGCCAGATCTCACAGATTCCTTGCTGTACAATTTCTGATTGCTTTAACCGGTTACCAGCTGGGACTTTGAAAATTATCCTATTGTTAAGACCTCAGGTTTGTTAGCTATGAAAAATACAAATTGATTAAAAATTTGTCATTTTTTTCTGTTTTACCTCATTATGGAGAGTGTAAACATTTATCTCTCAAGGAGAGACTAATTCTGTCCTCAGCCATACGGTTTCAGAATTAGGCCATTCAGCACTGAAATAATCAATTATATATTTCTGGGCTCAGCTCGTGTCGCTGCGCGAAATATCCTTTAATCTATTATTTCTAGGGTAAATGTACTAACACATACCAGAGAATAAATAAATAAAGAAAAAGGTCAGTACAACTGACTCGCTCACCCTCCAAGAGGGTGTCGGTATGAACACTATGGCGAGTGAGACCACTACCACGAGCCGAATGCCAATAGAAATCTCCCACTACAAAATCCCCACAAGAGGAGAGCCGACCCCACAGAGTGGCAGCAACTACTACTACTCCATCCCATGCTGCCGACTGCTGCGCCTCTGGTGGCCATCCTTTTTCAGTTTAGCGCACACGATACACACGTGCCCTTTTTTACTCTGTGTTTTTTGTGCCCTTTTCTTGGATTTCTTTATCATGGAGCGTGCAGCCATCGCAGCAGCTAAGTTTAAGTACTCAGTGTTTATTGCTATTTGGTTTTTTTCCGGCCCTGAGCCCGTATTGCCGTTTTTTAGGTATAATACAGAACTCTAGGTCGGAAGCATGGCAGCATGTTCTGCCTCGTGGTGGGTTCGTTCTTGGTCGCCCATACCCAGAACATCCCCTTACTTAAGTGACGCCTCTATTTTAATCAATCCGCTTTGTTTAGAGTACGGTCTACACGGTTTTGTCATGCATGCATGTCTTTACCTTATGTAGGCTCCTTCCATCCAGACCCTAGCCACGGCTCTTAGTATCGGCCTCGGCTAGCTTTGAGTGGTAGACTTTCCTTCGGGTTAGTCGTACACTCCTGGATTTTTTCTCCTACTATTTTGTTTTCTTTCTTTCATATTATTCATTTGAATTATTTATATGATATTTGTTTAGGTTAGTTAGGCGTCGGGCTTTGCTTAGCCTAGGTGGTGGTGGCCCATAGGGCCTATTTGCTACCGCTCTTCAGTTCGGTGCTTCCCGATAGCATCTCTTCTGATCAGCTGGTTATGTTTTCTAGGCTATGTTGTCCATTGTTTTGTACTTACCGCCCCCATGGTCACTACGTGATCACGGGGCAGCCAGACGCCTGTCCAGTCACCTTCCCCCCCTCCCTCCCGTCTTCCATAGAGTCGGGGGGGGTGGGTCGGTCTGCCCATGCTCGCTCCGCATACCCGAGCCCGCCTCCCTCTCTCCCCCCAGGCGGAGGGAGTAGAGGGACGGGACAGACCCAGACTGGACTCGACCTCTCCGGCTTCTCGGTCCGGCCGGATGGTAAGGTGGGGGGGACTGGCCTTTCCCCCCTCGTTGCTACTCTGTCGCTCCGTTGCTAGCCCGAGTCTGTATGTCCTCTTGCTCTTTCCCACCTTACTAGGGCTCCTTTACTACCGAGACCTGGCATCCAGCGGAAAGGTGCTAGTCCACCAGCAGGGTGGACCGGGCAGACAGATTGGTCCCTTCTAACCACTCCGTCTCGCTGAGTTACGACACTCCGCCACGCACTGGACTTAGTCCGGTACGTTCGAGTTTTTATAGGTTTAAGATCTATATGTTAAACTAGTAAGTTTATCTTAAGCTACCTTAAACCATCCCCCTCCCTTACCTGTTTCACCGGATCTCTCCGGGGTTATAGCCTATTCAGGCGATAAGGGAGGGGTTATGCCCAAATTTTTTCCGAGCTCCGCATGCAACGAGTTCTTCTGTCCTTAGCCTGTAAGTGATAGTCTTTAAGATACTCAGGTGTCTTTTCACTTACAGACCACCAACTGTGAGCATCCGGGATGCGCCGCCACACTTAAGACCCATGTGGACATGAAGTTTGCCGGTCCCATGCTCATGCGCGACTCCGCACGGGGACATCCAGGTCTGGTACCACGAGACGTGTACCCATTTGTTATGATCTGGTGAGCTAGCTTCTTAGAGGGTAAGTATTTCCAACTCCGTTAACTGTTCTTCATTTGTTATAGTGCTTAAGTTTTTACATTAATCCCTAACTTAAGATAAAATTCATGGGGTTTTGTAGCCCCTATAATTTTAAGTTAAGCTTTTAAATTGGTTTTAGTTTTAAGTTTAATCTTAAAATCTAATCAATACCCTCTCTTCCAGGCTCCGGCTGTGAGGGATACCGCACTGGCAAACCCTGCGGGCCTGGGTCGGCGGTTTTGGGAAGAACGCCGCCAAGGGTATGCCCTACATTCTTGAGAAGAAGTTGGCGGTACTAATCTTCCCGGAGGCAAGGCTACAGGCTACGTCGACCCAGCAGAGGCGGCCCGACTATCGCTTTCATCCAGCAACAGCTGGCTGCCTCGTTGACGGACCCAAGGCCAGGACATCTCCTCGGAAGTCGCGACGCTCGATATTAATGTTGAACCTATGGTAGGTGTAGACGACCTGTTGGTCGAGGTAGGTACGTTGGACACCCAAGGGAGGGGTGCCCTTGGGTGCTACTGGATCTTCTACCCCTGCAACCTCTCCATCCTTCCAAGGCTTTACAGGTAATGAACTATATACTTCTCCTGACGCTTCCGTTAGACCCAAGGTCAAAGGTCAAGCAGTGAAAACCTTGACGAAGACGTCGTCGTCGTCTAAAAAGCGGCGTCGGCGTCATCTTCTTCTCGTAAGTCTCGGCGGCTAGGAATCCCGGAGCAGAGAGATCTAAAGCTTCTGGGTCCGGCTCTAAGTCCTCTAGGAGTAAATCCTCCAGGGGAGAGATCTCATACTCCAGCGGAGTCGTCAGTTCCGCTTCCTTTGGTTCCGGTTCAGAGCCACCCTTCCACCATCCGCAGCAGCTCCGGCTTTGGACTCCAACGCTGGTCTGTTGCAACAAGTGGGCGATCTGGTTGGTTCTCTGAAAAACAGCATGGAACAAATGATCTCCCGGTTGTCGATAGGATCACCTCTCAGGACAACATAATAGCCGGACTGAGCCAAGCTCCACTAGCCTCTTCTCCACTTTCAGCACAGGGGGAGCCCAATTACCCCCGTATGACTCTCTACCTCCGTTCTCATGAACAACCTTGGAGAGTAGCGTCATACGCCCCCTTCCAAGACGGGCTTATCTCTATCCCGGAATGTGGAACTCGGAGGATTGAAGACTTCGAGTTCTACCCGGAAGACCTTCAGCCTCCGTTCATCGGCTACGCCAGGCTCACCGCCTCAGCCATGACTCGGACGATAAGGTACCAAAAGAGACAGTCCTCTATTCACGAGACCAGGCTCAGAGAGAAATGGCTCAGGTGTCTAGAGGACATGGATTGTTCCAACACGAAAATCCAACCTTTTAAGAGTCCGTTTACGATCTTTACGATGGGAAGAGAGTACCCCGCTCCCTTTCTGACAAAGATCGCGACAACCACCATTCCAGCAGCCCAGAAGGGGGGGGATTCCATGCCTCAGCTGAAGGAAGCAGATCCTACGTCTCCTTTACTTCCTTCAGCCGGTGAATTGTGGGAAGATTTGCCCAACACCTTCTCAGCTGGCAAACTCAAACCAGACTGTGCTATGGAGCAGTTTGGTGAGAAGCTACCTAGGCTTCCAGATAGCCTTATTCAGGCGGAAATTCGATTCCAAATCGCGGTTAGCCAGGATCTATTAATTCCATGGCTATGGACCGAGGTGGCTACCATTGCCTATGGATCGGAGCCACTCTTTAAGCTTCTTACCAAATCTTTGACTCAAACGGTGCAGTCGGATATGTTTATGAGTTCGCACTGCTAGGACGAATTGTAGGAAGCATGTCCTACAAGAAGCAACAATTCGGCACGAGCCGAATAAGTTGCTTACGTCAAGCATCTGGGGAGCAGACCTCTTCCCAGAAGCGATGGTGAAGGAGGTTCAGGCAGAGGCTACGAGATTGAACCAAAGCTTAAAGACCGTTGGGGTCTTACGGCCAAGAGACGACAGGATCAAGCCGGTAAGGGTAAGGCTCAAAGGAAACCCAGACGTTTCCAGCCCTACCAGAAGAAACAGCCACGCTTTTCTCAGCAGGTTCCGGCTGTTCCCTTGGTGCAAAACAGCCCAAACCCTCTACCTCAAAGGCTCAATCGCAGCCGATTTATGTTATCTCCCCTCAGCCTCAACCCTCCACCTCTTACGCTCTCTCCTCCAGCCTACAATTCAGGTCTTCGAGGGTCAAGCTTCCCAGAAGTATGACCGCTCGGGTAAGGGAGGCAGAGGTAAGCGATCCTTTCGTGGGAGAGGATCGGGAGGTCCCTTTAATAGAGGCAAGCATTTCAGGGGAGGCCGAGAGGCTACCAAAACCAATGAGGATTTCAGGTAGGAGGGAGGCTGTTTCACTTTCGCCACCGGTGGAACTTCAGCAAGTGGGCTCAGAGCATTGTGTCAAAAGGCCTGGGTTGGAGCTGGTTAGCGAGCCCACCCCCATCCAGACCTTTCCGAACAACTTCCTTCCAAGGAATGACGGAGTATGGGAGGATCTCCTTCAGAAAGGAGCTATAGCGAGAGTCAACAGGTTAAAATTTCAAGGTCGCTTGTTCAGCGTGCCAAAGAAAGGCTCACAAAAAAGAAGGGTAATCTTAGACTTGTCCCGCTTAAACTTAGCCATTCGCTGCGACAAGTTCAAGATGCTTCCACGATCTCGCAGGTGCGGACCTTACTTCCCCCCGTGGGGCCGTCACCACCTCTATCGATCTTACAGACGCTTACTATCATATCCCTATTGCAAGGACACTTCCGTCCGTATCTGGGGCTTCAAGATAGGAGACCAGACATTCTCCTTCAAGGTAGTTCCTTTCGGGCTCAATGTAGCACCCAGGGTGTTCACGAAGCTGGCGGAAGTAGTAGTTCAACAACTAAGATCGCAAGGGGTTATGGTACTAGCGTTATCTCGACGATTGGTTGATCTGGGCTTCAACAGTCGAGGAATGCAACAGAGCAAACACTGAAAGTGATTCAGTTCCTGGAATATCTAGGCTTCAAGATAAACAGGACCAAGTCAAGACTCACTCCAGAGTCAAACTTTCAGTGGCTAGGCATTCAATGGAATCTATCCTCCCATACTCTGTCGATTCCATCAACCAAGAGGAAAGAAATAGCGAAGTCAGTCAAGCAATTTCTGAGTCACAAACTGGCGTCAAGAAGAACTCAGGAAAGGATCCTGGGTCACTCCAGTTTGCATCAGTGACAAACATCCTGATGAAAGCCAAACTGAAAGACCTAACCAGAATCTGGCGCTCACGAGCAAATGTCAGGTTCCCTGGGACAAATTATCCTCAGTCCCTCTGATTCTACGGAATCGACTCCGGCCGTGGGCGAAAGTCAAGAACTTATCGGTATCAGTGCCCCTTCAGTTTCCTCCACCAGGAATTACCATCCACACAGACGCTTCATTAAGCGGTTGGGGAGGATATTCCCAGTTCAAGAAAGTTCAAGGAACCTGGTCACCTCAGTTCCGTCAGTTCCATATAAACGTACTGGAAGCAATGGCAGTGTTCTTGACTCTGAAAGGTTACGTCCGCCAAAGTACTCCCATATAAAGCTAGTCTTGGACAGCGCAGTGGTAGTACATTGTATAAAACAGAGGAGGCTCCAAATCACGTCATCTAAATCATGTCATGGTAGCCATCTTCTCCCTGGCGGACAAGTTCAGTTGGCATCTCTCCTCCACCCACATAGCTGGAGTGAGAAACGTCATAGCAGATGGCTCTATCCCGATCAGTACCTCTAGAGTCGGAATGGTCACTGGACAACAGTTCGTTCCAATGGATTCTTTCAGAGTTCCAGGCTACAAGTGGATCTCTTCGCATCTCAGGCGAACCACAACTCCCATGTTATGTGGCCCCCAACCTGGACCCTCTGGCCTATGCCATGGACGCCCTGGCTCTAGACTGGAACAACTGGGAGAAGATTTATGTCTTTCCTCCAGTGAATCTTCTCATGAAGGTATTGAACAAACTCAGGACATTCAAGGGTCAAGTGGCTCTAGTAGCCCCAGACTGGCCGAAGAGCAATTGGTACCCTCTAATTCTGGAACTGGTCTTCGCCCTCTTCGGATTCCCAGTCCCAGGCTCTCCCAGTCAGTACAAACGAAGACTGTGTTCGCTTCCTCAGGGATTCTCAAAACCTAACTTTATGGATTTCATGAAGTTTGCAGCGAAAAGGGATGCGAATATTGACCCTCAAAATATTCTCTTCTTGGAATCGATAAAAGAGATTCAACTTTGAGACAGTATGATGCTGCTGTCAAAAAGTTAGCAACCTTCCTGAGAGAATCAGATATTAGGATCATGACAATCAATTCAGCTATATCCTTTTCAGATCCTTATTTGAAAAAGGCTTAGCAGCTAGCACGATTACGACAAACAAGTCAGCTTTGAAAAAGATTTTTCAATTTGGTTTCAACATAGACTTGACAGATCCTACTTCTCGTCTATTCCCAAGGCGTGTGCTAGACTTAGACCTTTCTGTAAGCCTACGTCAGTATCATGGTTCTTAAACGATGTTCTAAAGCTGGCTTCAGAAACTGATAATGACACATGCTCGTTTATAATGCTCTTAAGAAAAACTCTATTTTTATTAAGCTTGGCCTCAGGAGCTAGAATTTCAGAACTGTCGGCTTTATCCAGAGATCCGGATCACATTCAGTTCCTTCCCACAGGGGAAGTGCTACTTTCTCCGGAACGTAGTTTTATAGCTAAGAATGAAGATCCTTTGATGAGGTGGGAACCATGAAGGTACTACCCCTTCCACAAGATGTATCTCTTTGCCCAGTTTCAACCTTACGAGCCTTATTTTCTGTCTAGGACCTCCTCATCCTCGTCGGGTCCTCTCTTTAAGAGAGAAAAAAGGTGGTACTTTATCTATTAAAGGCATCAGGCAACAAATCCTGTACTTCATTAAACAAGCCAATCCTGACTCTTTTCCAAAAGCACATGATGTCAGGGCAGTAGCCACCTCAATTAACTATTTCCACATATGAACTTCGATGAGTTGAAAAAGTATACTGGATGGAAATCGCCGACAGTGTTCAAACGTCATTACTTAAAGTCCTTGGAAGCTCTGAAATTTTCAGCAGTAGCAGCGGGTAACATAGTTTCCCCCGACTCTACCTAATCTTTAGTTAGAAGATCCAGTCCTCCTTTCTACCTGCCTCACCCAACAGTTCGTCTATTCCTGCCTTGTTCATCTACGGTTACCTTGTGTCTTAGCTGCTTTTATGATGATGTGGTGGGTGTCCCTTATTTTTTTGCTAGGGGCACTCACAATTGATTGTGGATATTGATCTCTTGGATGTCATCCCCCTTATTTTTAGCCCCTAGGGGGATACATCTTGTAATGGTTACGGGTTTTGTATATTAAGTTTATATTATCCTTATTAGTATATTGTTGAGTTTGTTTTGTTCAACTTATTGTTAATTTCTCTATTTCTGATACATAACTTTACACGATACTATTTTTGGACATATATGCCATTATAACCCCTTGTATATATGTTTATTATTGTTGGAGTTTGTTTTGTTCCAAACTTATTATGTTAATTGCTATGTCTTTTGATCAATGTCTTTAACACAGTACTATTTTGGTACATATATGGCCATATTACCCCTGATATAGTAAAATTACTTAAGTTAAGAAATATTATTAGAATTAAGTTTAATTTAAGCATATTTCTATTTTTGTATCATTGTGTATATGTATCCTTATTAGCAATTATATTCTTTATTTTATTTTACCTTTTATTTGAGACCTCTTTTTTGTTTTGTTGAATTTTGTTTACAATCTTGTGCTATTTCTCTGGTACGATTTCGCGCAGCGACACGAGCTGAGCCAGAAAGGGATTTTGACGTAAGGAAAAATCTATTTCTGGGCGATTGGCTCGTGTCGCCAGCGAAATCCCGCCCTACCCATCCCATCGCCCAAGATTGTCTGCTAACTTCAGGATGGCCACCAGAGGCGCAGCAGTCGGCAGCATGGGATGGAGTAGTAGTAGTTGCTGCCCACTCTGTGGGTCGGCTCTCCTCTTGTGGGGATTTTGTAGTGGGAGATTTCTATTGGCATTCGGCTCGTGGTAGTGGTCTCACTCAGCATAGTGTTCATACCGACACCCTCTTGGAGGGTGAGCGAGTCAGTTGTACTGACCTTTTTCTTTTTATTTATTTATTCTCTGGTATGTGTTAGTACATTTACCCTAGAAATAATATTTTTGATTAAAGGATATTTCGCTGGCGACACGAGCCAATCGCCCAGAAATAGATTTTTCCTTACGTCAAAATCCCTTATTTGGCATAATGGCTGTAAAAGAACACATTATTGGTTGTAAAAATTGCATACCACACATACTTATGAACAAAATCATACAGCGAATTATAAGATTCTCCACCTTTCACAGACCAGGCAAAGACCATTAGGCCTAGCCAAACATTTAATTTATCTTTTTATATATTTTGATTATGATAAATATACAAAATATATAAAAAAAAAATTTCTTATTAATGCTGTACACACAAAACTTATAGGTCTACAATTCTGAGTGCTAAAAAAACAAAAAAAAAAAAAAAACCCTCTTCAGACCAAAATAAATTTCTGGGCTCGAATTGTGTCGGCTGGTGAAATGTCCCTATAGCACTCATTTCTAGGTATAAATAAATGTTAAATATACCAGAGAAAAAAGCCATATGGAATGCTGGAGTTACTACCTCCAGCTCGCTCACCCTCAAAGGGTGTCAGTATAGCACAGGGGCGAGTGGAAGCCACTATCACAGATGCTTTGCCAATTAGAAATCTCCTCTCTCAAAATCCCCCTCTAGAGAGGTGCCGTTACAATGTCTACCTTCCGCTTGCTACTACTACCTCTGCAAGAAACCCTCATTCCTGAAATAGCACTCTCGTGTCTGCATGCGCCGTTTTCGCTGTCTCCAGGAAGTGTTTTTTGCGAAGCATCATGTCTTCCCTTGATCAAGAAGCTTCTTCATCTAAGTTGAGTATTCCATTTATCGTTTTTTAACACGTTGGGGCAACGCTGCATCCATATTTGGCCCTTATTTTAAGTCTCTTGTTCTTGGGAGCCGGTATGACGCTCTTACGATACGCCATTTTGGATGCATGGTTGGCGGCGTGCGCGATTATATCAGATTTTATGTTGCTGTGTATTTTATTCACCGTTTAACACTTCACTGTATAGGCTACTGTTTTCGTATTCTTTATCATCATTCTCGCTCCTGACGAATACTGAGAGCCTTGTTTTTTACAGTTTTATCCTTACGTTATTAACCTATTATAGGGGCCCGTCTCGCTCCTGACGAATTCTGAGGCTTTGTTTTTTACGGTTTGATCTTACGTTATTAGCCTATTTTAGGGCCTTTTTTCGTTATCATCAGTCTCTCAGGAGTGCGTTGGTTTGGTTCCCTTTCGTGCGTACAGTGATATGCTTCATAACGTTATGCGCAAGTATTGTGTTTTTGGCATCCTAGGCTAGCCTAGCAGTATGCCAGTTTGTTTTTAGAGGTGAAGATTATCCATCCTTCATTCGCGGTACTCATGCAGTTATATTTGTCTAGTTTAGGTTTTCGATTATAGTCTTGTATTGCTTTTTGATTGATGAGGTTGGAAGTTTTTCACGAATGTCCTAACCCTAGCCTATCCGACCAGGACCTATAGCTATGGTTTTTGGAGGGGTAGGCTAGGCAGGCTGAGTATATCCCATCACCCTTAGTGGCTCCTTGTACCGCCAACCTGACCAGGCAAATATGTTTGCTTGGAGGGTGGCCGAGGACTAGAGAGTTCCTCTCTTCTTACATATGTAGGGGCTAGGCCTATCTTACCTGACCAGATCGGTAGATTCGATTTTGGAGGGTTGAGTTAGGTTCTAGGCGTCCTCTTCGTGATGTCCTTATGGGAGCCATCCTAGCCTACCTGACCGGATCTGTACCGATTTCGGAGGGTTGGGCTGGGATCTTAGCTGGGTGTGGTTTTCTCCCCCACCCACTTTTTTCGTCAGTACTTCCAATAATTCCTCATCAATTATTTTATGAATTATTTCTGGGCTCAGCTCGTGTCGGCCTATGAAAGGATCCTTAATATCATTCTTTCTAGGTAAAATTAATCTAAAATTACCTGAGAAAAACAAAATTAAGAAAATGTCAGTAAAACTGACTCGCTCACTCTTTAAAAGAAGTGTCGGTATGAGAATAGGGGCGAGTGAGAACACTACCACGAGACATTCACCAATTAGACCTTCCAATCAGAATCCCCACAAGAGAGAGCTGATACCAACGGGCGATGCGGCCGCTACTACTACTACTAGGGGACGCCACGGACAGCAGCGCCCCTAGCGGTCATCCTTAATTATTAGCGCCAAGCGTCGTACGCATTTTCTTGCTTGTGTACTATTTTCTGGATTTACCTCATCATCCGTTATGGAACGTGCTGCCATCGCAACGGCTAAGTTAAGTGCCTCATAAGTAGTGTTTTACCGTATTTTAGTCTTCCAGGAACCAGTATTTTCCTTCTAATAGGTCTATACGGTTTGCCGGTCGACTCGTGGCGGCGCCATGCTGCCTCATTAAGAATTCCCGGTCTTCATACTGGGATTCTTCTTATACTTACGGGCTTACTATATCACGTTCATCGTTTTTTACATCGCCTTTTTAGCTAGGTTAGCCCATTTACCATTCTCTTAGTTTGGTATTTAGGGCTATTCTGTGTTCTAGCCCAGCATCCCGGCTCTTGCTCTTCATCGGCTATCGCTGGCTCCGAGTAGGCTTCTGTTCCTCGGAACAGTTTGCCCCCTCCTGGGCTTCTTTTTCTTCTACTAAAAGTGTCTTTTCCATCTTTACGATGTAATTTTAGTTCTTTTATTTAGGTGTTAGGCTAGCCTAGGTGCATGTCCCATGTATTGGTACAAAGTCTGGTTGACGGGACCTTTCACGGTTGTGTTGCTATCGCGGCTTAGGCCACTTGCGGTCACGTGTTCCATCGCACCTTACCCTTCCCCTTCCCTCCCTACCAGGTATAGGGAGGGGTCTGGGGGACCCCTTGGTTGCCATGACAACCTCAGTTGCCTTCCTCCCTCCCTCTCTGAGGAGGCCAGGGGTTCTCCCCAGCTGGGGTATAGGGCGACCACTTATCGGGTACCGGGTCACCGAGCGGGTAGTTGTTGGGACGGGGAGGAGTAGGCCACCCCCCCCTCTCTCTCTCCACCGCCGTGTTAACGCCGAGAACCCTCCCCCCCTCCCCCCCTCCCCAGTTGCTCAGCCACCTTTCCCCCACTGTAACGAACGGAGCCTTCCGCCGCAGCCGGGACACCTTTGGTTATAGATTACTGGCTCCGCCAGTAATATATTGCTTGCCTACTATATCCTTACCTTTCTCCCCCGCTACCGGAAGGGAGCTTGCTTCTTACCCGGGCACTCTTCTAGTAGACGGGAGGGGAAAGGTTTGATAATTATTTTGTTATTTTTAATGATATACCCTAGTTTTACGATGATTTCTATAATTATATTTATTTATATGTATACCATCTCCGCCGTGTCCGTCGTGGTTTCATTTTCACCACCACACCTGGTTGGATTCTATCTCTTGTCTCCGGCGTAGCCTTGGACAAACCAACCATATTACTACCACACGTATTATGGCGGGGCTCTGGTTTAATCTAACTTTCTCGCTCCGGCACCAGCGGAGCAACTGTTAGGCTGTAAGTGTTCTCCTGATACTATGTATCTTTCCACTTACAGGCTACCAACTGTCAGGTCCTTGGGTGCAAATATGCGACGTTATAAGACCCCTGCGCGCCCACGATGAGTGCAGGTCTCACGCTCCGTGTGCCCACGCCTTACAACGACATGATCGTCAGGCACCCGGAAGCCTGCGCCATCTGTTACGACCTGGCCAGTCAGCTGGTTGGAGGGAGGGGGTAAGTCGATTATAGACTTTTTTATCGTTTTACTAACAACACTTAGTCATAAGCTTGTTAACCCCGCTCCGCCATTAGAAGCTTCATTTCGCCTTCTCTTTCAGGCTGCCGGTGTGAGGGAAGTCGCCCTAGCAACCCTGAAAGCGTGGGTGGGGGCGCTTCGGGAAGAACGCCGCCAAAGGCCAGCCTTACATATTGGACAAGAAGCTGGCCGTTCAGATCTTCCCGGTGGCAAGTCAACAGGGTATTGTTGACCCCATATCCGCAGCCCCTCTCATAGCCTCCATCCAGCAGGAAATGCAGCAGTCTTTCGGGGTCGTTGGCCACGCAAGAGACGGTCCCGGACGTCGCAACCTTGGACCTTATATTGAGCCTATGGCGTAGGTGCTGAGGATTTGTTGGTTGAGGTAGGTGTGTCGGGTGCCCAAGGTCTTTCCTTGGGCGCTCCTGGATCTTCTCCTGTCCCTTCTTCTACTGCTTCTTTCCAAGGCTTTTTGGGATCTGAGATCCCTACCCGCTCTCCCGCTCTCTCTGTACCCCCCAAAGGTGAAGGGACAGAGAGAACCGAAGACCCTTGTTAAGACGACTTCTAAAAAGTCGTCGTTGTCTTCTTCAGCTAAGAAGTCTTCGACTTCCTATGCTGACGCGGTGAAGGCTAAGCCGAGCTCTTCATATTCAAAGAGCTCTAGAAGCAAGTCTTCTCTAAGGAGAAGGCTCGCGCTCCCGCCGAGCCAATGCCTTCTCCGGCCTCCACCGCATCCACTCCGGCAACGCCGGTTGGAGTGCGGGGACCTAGCACCTTTGATCCCACTGCTTTCTCAGCAGTGGTGATGCAACAGGTAGGTGAGATGGTTGGCTCACAAATCTCCGCCCTAGGAACAAAGTTCGAGCAGATGTTCGCACAACTGTCGAGCACTCTGTCTCAGTCGGGCCAGTCCATCCAAGATCTCTCTAACAGAGTTAGAGAGAATGAGGACCGAGTAGCTGGGCTTGCTCAGGCTCCTCTTCCAATCTCCCCAGTAGCAAGTGCTGGTATTCTCCAGCTTCCACCTTATGATCGCTACCCAGCTTCTCCATGAGAACCCATGGAGATAGCCCACTTACGCTCCGTTCAAAGATGGTATGATCTCTGTCCCGGAGTGTGGAACTCGAAGGATTGAGGACTTCGAGTTTTATCCTCTGGGATTGACGCAGCCTTTCATTGGTTATGCTAGGCTGACCGTAGCGGCGCTCACTAGGGAGGACAAGATCTCCAGGGAGAACGTTCTCTATAGTAGAGATCACGCTCAACGCGAATGGGTTCACTGCCTTGAGGACTGGGAGTGTACCACACCAAAAAAAGCTCCAGGCTTTCAAGAGTCCTTTTACTATTTTTGCGACGGAGAGGAGGCTTCTCTTCCGTTCGCTACAAAAATAGTAGAAACGACTCTTCAGGCAGTCCTCAAGGATGAGCCCATGCCACAGCCTGAGGAAGCAGAGTCTACTTCTCCGCTCTTCCCAGCTTTCGGAGAATTGTGGGAGAACTTGCCTGCCACTTTCACGCTTGGTAAGCTCAAAACCGGACTGTGCTATGGACCAGTTCGGCGAAAAGCTCCCAAGGCTGCCTGATTCCTTGATTCAGGCAGAGTTCGACGCTCGAACTAGGTTTGGCAGGTCCCTCAATTCTTCTGATTATCACAGAGATGGCTGCTCTCTCGTATGGCACGGGAACCTTTGTTTAAGATTCTGGCCAAAGAGTCCCAGCTTCAGACGGTTCAGACAGATGCTTTCGACTTCTTCCAGCTAGGAGGAATTGCCGAAAGCCCGTTCTGCAGGAGTGCACTATTAGGCACGAACCTAATAGACTCCTGGCTTCTAGCATGTGGGGAGCGGATCTCTTCCCAGAGTCCGCTGTAAATGAGGTACACCACGAGGCCTGCTAGGCTCAACCAGAGCCTTAGAGCTAGGTGGGGTATCTCATCTAAGAGGAAGCAAGCAAATCCGCCCCCACTGCTGGTAAGAAACCAAAGAAGTCTGGTAAAAGGTTCCAGCCTTACCAGAAACACCAGCAACAGCAGCAATTCGTTCAGGCCGTCCCGGTTACCCAACAGGGACAACCTTCTACATCCAATCAGACCCAGCCCATCCTCCTGCTGCTCCTCAGTCACAACCCTCGACCTCCTACGCACTCTCGCCGGCCTTCAACCCTATGTATGAAGGTCAGGCTTACCCTCCCTTTAATAGGCAATCGAGAGGTAGGGCGAGAGGCCACTTTCGCCAGCGTGGCACAGGAAGGGCGGCAAGGAGTAAGCAGTTCAGAGGAGGGCGTGGTGGTCAACCCGCCCATCAACAATGAGGCTCCCCAGGTAGGAGGGAGGCTGTTCCTCTTCCGTCACAGGTAGGGGTTCAGCAATTGGGCACAGAGCATAGTGTCCAAGGGATTGGGTTGGAGTTGGATCAAAGATCCCCTCCAATCAAATCATTCCGCCAAGTACCATCAAAGGAATTGACAGATTATGCGGAGGAACTCCTTCAGAAAGGAGCTATTGCGAGAGTCAAGCATCTAAAATTTCAAGGTCGCTTATTCAGCGTGCCAAAGAAAGGCTCAACAAAAAGAAGGGTAATCTTAGAACTTGTCAAGGCTAAACTCTTTCATTCGTTGCGACAAGTTCAAAAATGCTTGACCCTCGTCGCAAGTAAGGACCTTACTTCCTCGTGAGCCGTCACATGCTCCATCGATCTTACAGACGCATACTATCATATCCCTATAGCCAGACACTTCCGCCCATTCCTAGGTTCAGGCTAGGAAATCAGACATTCTCATTCAAAGTGATGCCCTTCGGTCTGAATGTAGCCCCCAGGGTATTCACGAAAATAGCAGAAGTAGTTGTGCAACAATTGAGAACTCAGGGAATAATGATAGCAGCATACCTCGACGATTGGTTGATCTGGGCACCAACAGTCGAGGATGCCTCAAAGCCACCAAAAAGGTAGTTCAATTTCTGGAACATCTGGGGTTCCAGATAAACAAAACGAAATCCAGACTTACTCCGGAGTCTCGTTTTCAGTGGCTAGGAATCCAATGGGATTTGTCTTCCCACAATCTGTCAATTCCAGTGGCCAAACGGAAAGAGATAGCAAAGTCTGTCAGACATTTTCTCAAATGCAAGCAAACATCAGGAGAAAGCCAGAAAGAATCCTAGGTTCCCTTCAGTTTACTTCAGTGACAGATATCCTCCTGAAAGCAAGGCTGAAAGATATAAATCGAGTTTGGCGATCGAGAGCAAACGCCAAATCTCGACAAGGTTGTCAGTAATTCCACAGATCCTTCGCAATCAACCCTCCGTCCATGGAGAAAAGTAAAGAACTGGCCAAGCGGGTACCCCTTCAATATCCCCTTCCAGTGTTAACCATTCACACGGATGCCTCCCTGTCCGGGTGGGGGGGATATTCTCAGTTCAAACAGGTTCAGGGGACTTGGTCAGTTCAATTCCGCCAGCTCCACATAAACGTTCTGGAAGCAATGGCAGTATTTCTTACCCTGAAGAGACTTCTTCCCCCGAAAAAGTCTCATCTAAGACTAGTTTTGGACAGTGCAGTGGTAGTTCATTGCATCAACAGAGGAGGGTCCAAATCCAAGCATGTGAACCATGTCATGATAGCCATCTTTGCCCTAGCAAACAAACACAAATGGCATCTGTCCGCCACTCACCTGGCGGGGGTAAGAAATGTGATAAAAAAAAAAAGGGGGGGGGCAGACGCCTTGTCCCGGTCAGTCCCTCTGGAATCAGAATGGTCCCTAGACGACGGGTCATTCCGGTGGATATGCCGGAGAGTCCCAGGTCTCCAAGTAAGATCTCTTCGCCTCACAAGCGAACCACAAGCTCCCTTGCTATGTGGCCCCCAACCTGGACCCTCTGGCTTATGCCACGGACGCCCTGTCGTTAGATTTGGAATCAGTGGAGAAAAATCTATGTTTTTCCTCCAGTGAATCTTCTCTTGAAAGTCTTGAGCAAGCTGAGGACTTTCAAGGGACTAGTAGCCCTGATTGCTCCAGACTGGCCCAAGAGCAACTGGTATCCTCTGCTTCTGGAATTGGGTCTCCGACCTCAACGGATTCCCCAATCCCAAGCTGTCACAATCAGTACAAATGAGGACTGTGTTCGCTTCCTCAGGAATTCTTCAGACCCTAACTTTATGGACTTCATGAAGTTTGCGGCTAATAAAGATGCTAACATTGATCCACAAAACATCCTCTTCCTAGAATCAGATAAGAGAGAGTCAACTATTAGACAATATGACTCAGCTGTTAAAAAACTAGCATCCTTCCTGGAATGAATCAAACACTACAACCATGACAGTTAATTTAGCTATATCCTTTTCAGATCCTTGTTTGAAAAAGGTTTAGCAGCTAGCACTATTACTACTCATAAATCGGCTTTGAAGAAGATCTTTCAGTTAGGTTTCCAGATAGATCTGACTGAATCTTATTTTACGTCTATCCCTAAAGCCTGTGCTAGACCTTAGACCTTCTCAAAGGCCTACTGCAGTCTCATGGTTCTTAAATGATGTCCTCAAACTAGCATCAGATACTGACAACTCGTCTTGTACATTCACTATGCTTCTTAGAAAGACATTATTCTTACTAAGCCTAGCTTCAGGAGCTAGAATTTCAGAAATGTCGGCTCTATCCAGAGATGCGGGTCATGTGGAATTCCTCCCCTCAGGAGAAGTTCTGCTTGCTCCGGATCGTAGTTTTTTTTGGCTCTAAAAATGAGGATCCTCTTGCAAGGTGGGCCCCTTGGAAAGTCATCCCACTTCCGCAAGACCCTTCTCTCTGCCCCAGTATCAACTTTAAGAGCCTTTCTATCTCGTACATCCTCAAGATCCTCAGGTTCTCTCTTCATGAGAGAAAAAGGTGGTACTTTATCAGTAAAAGGTATTAGGCAACAAATCCTTTACTTCATTAAACAAGCCAATCCTGATTCATTTCCAAAAGCACATGACATCAGGGGAGTAGCCACCTCAATTAATTACTTTCAACATATGAACTTTGAGGATCTTAAAAAGTATACTGGATGGAAATCTCCGACAGTCCTTTAAACGTCATATCTAAAGTTCCTTGGAATCTTTAAAATTTTCTGCAGTAGCAGCGGGAAAACACTGTTTCCCTGATACTGTATAGTAGTCGTAGTATAGATCCAGGTCTCCTCTCTACCTACCTCATCCAACATGCCTCACCCTATCACCTCACCATGCTACTCGGATATTCTAGCCTTAGCCTCTGAGATCATATTAGTGGATTGTCCCTTATTTTTTTGCTAGGGACATCCACACTATGTACTGATAATGTACTTCAGTGTACCTACCCTTATTTTTATGCTAGGGTAGGACACAATGTGTTTGTATATTTTGTAAATAAGTTATCTAAGTAAATCTATTTTGTTAAATTACACTGCATTTTTGTACTTTACTATGTTTTTACTGGTTAATTTTGTAAGTACCTTTACATTACTAACGTTTCTTTTATGTCATTGTTTAAAATAAGTTAAGCCTTAAGTACTTAGTTTATATACTGTAATAACTGATTTACTTATTATTATATTCCTCATTTTACAACTGTTTTTCATTTGTCCTTTTTTCCCATCTTGTCTGTTTCTCTGGTACTCTTTCATAGGCCGACACGAGCTGAGCCCAGAAAAGGGATTTGACGAAGGAAAAATCTATTTCTGGGTGATTGGCTCGTGTCGCCCTATGAAACCCACCCTGTATTGATTGCCCCCCCCTGCAGGACAAGATGTTCTTAGATTAAGGATGACCGCCGAGGGGCGCTGCTGTCCGTGGCATCCCCATAGTAGTAGTTAGTAGCGACCGCATCGCCCGTTGGTATCAGCTCTCTCTTGTGGGATTCTGATTTGGGAAGGTCTAATTGGTGAATGTCCTGCGTGGTAGTGTTCTCACTCCCGCCCCTATTCTCATACCGACACTTCTTTTAAAGAGTGAGCGAGTCAGTTTTACTGACATTTTCTTAATTTTGTTTTTCTCTGGTAATTTTAGATTAATTTTGCCTAGAAAGAATGATATTAAGGATCCTTTCATAGGGCGACACGAGCCAATCACCCAGAAATAGATTTTTCCTTCGTCAAAATCCCTTTTTGTTCAGTAAAGCCTGGGCCATTGCCCCCTTTAGGGTGCCAGTTGGCCTATTGTCTTCTGCCCCCTTTAGTAGTAGGCTAGTTAACGGCTTCTCGAGAAGTGGTATTCACTGATCAGTTGCTGTGGCCAAGTAATCCTACCAATGAACAACAGCTAGAGCGTAGAGCATGGTCCTGGGGTTTAGTCGGAGGAGATTGGGGGATTAGTAGATTATGTAATCTCTGTTGGTATGTTTCCAGGCCTGTATTTTTTCTGGCAAGGTGTGGTCTACCATCACACCCACCAGGAGGCTATATGCCGGAATTAAGGTACCGCTGTTCCGCCGATCGGTTTCCCGTACTTCTCTAGTGTTATCGCTGCTTCCCCACTCCAGTGGGGGCAGAACTAGGCTTAGAGATGCGTTTCTAATTGACTTGGAACTGCTACTCTTCTCCGGTGAGATCAGATTCAGGCTTAGGTTTTACCCATTTTCCCTGTTCTGCTCCTATCAGGCCAACCCCGCCGGTTATAGCTATTGTGATAACGAGATTATGGATTCCGGAGTAGGCGGAGACATTCAGAGCTTAATATTAAGAAAATTTATTATGTAGCTTCTGTTGGTATGTCTCCGGGCCTGTTTATTCTGACGAAG
>NC_087208.1:10743609-10759696 GCF_015104395.2 Macrobrachium nipponense | reverse complement strand
ACCCTATGAAAAGCAGCTAGATCATCCTTAATTTCTGCTGTTTGTCATAGAGTCCGTCCTCCTCCTCGCCGCTGCTAGAGAACTCTCCTTGAACGACGTTATGTTGCATGGCCTCCAACTCCTTCAGGTCATCCGTCGTTAAGCCTCCTCTTGGTGCTCCTCGAGAAGGTCATTATTGATGTCGTCCTCGTCGACGACCAGCCCCATGGACTTGCCGAGTGCAACGATCTCGTCAAGATCTGGTTGTGAAACAGTTTCAGGATTGTCAATTGTTCCTGAATCTGCAGCACCAGCTTTGCCCACGTCGAATCCCTCGAAGTCTCGGGTGGATATGGCATCAGGCCAGAATTTCCTTCACGAGGAATTCAAGGTTCGCCTCGAAACCTCCTGCCAAGCTCGGTCCATGAGTCCGGGATGCAAATGACGATGTCGAAATGCGCTCTTCCAAAATTCAACTGCCAAGGTGGGAGTGTATCGGTGATGTCGAAACATCTCTTGAAAGATGTTTCGTATACAGCTTCTTGAAGTTTCGATATCATTTGCTGGTCCATAGGCTGGAGGAGAGGGTGGTGTTAGGGGGAAGATAAAGAGCTTTGATAAACGAATACTTCGCTAGGAGATCTTCCTCGAGGCCAGGAGGGTGAGCAGGGGCACTGTCCAACACCAGCAGACATTTCAGAGGGAGGCGCTTCTCTTCCAAGAATTTCTTCACTGTCGGGCCGAAACAGATTTATACCTACTTGTGAACAAAAGTCTCTCGTTACACCCAGGCTTTCGCATTAGCCCTCCACATCACTGGAAGCTTCTCCTTAAGCACTTTGTGGGCCTTGAAGGCTCGAGGAGTCTCCGAATGATACACAAGTAGGGGCTTCACCTTGCAATCCCCACTGGCGTTCGAAACAAATGCTAGCGAGCGTAAGCCTGTCTTTCATAGGCTTATGCCTGGGTAGCTTCTTCTTCCTGTGTGATGTACATCTGACAAGGCATTTTTTCCCAAAAAAGGCCAGTCTCATCACAGTTGAAGACTTGCTGAGAACTGTAGCCTTCATTGAGAGTCATCTCGTCGAACATCTTAATAAAGGCTTCTGCCGCTTTCGTGTCCGAGCTGGCCGCCTCCCCGTGCTGCACCACCGAATGGATGCCAGTCCGTTTACGGAATTTTTCGAACCACCCATGAGAAGCCTTGAACTCTGGGGTTGGCATTGATGTCCCTTCTCCTCCGTCGTCTTTGGCCTGGGCAATCAAATCGACGAAAATAGCGCTGGCCTTGAGGCAGATTGCCATCTCCGTTATTGTATCGCTAGCGATTTCTTTGTCTTTTATCCAGACAAGAAGCAGCCTTTCCATCTTATCGTGCACGTGGCTCCTCTTGCTGGACAAAATAGTCACGCCCTTGGAAAGTGTAGCTGCTTTGATGACATCCTTCTGCTTAAGGATGGTGCCTATTGTTGACGGATTTCAGCCGTATTCCTTGGCGATCACACTCAATCTCATACCAGCTTCTTATTTTTTAATGATCTCCATCTTCGTTTCCAAAGAGAGCATCCTCTTCTTTCTGTGAACTTCAACTTTCTTGGGACCCATGACTACATATATACTGTACGTAATTATGTTATGCAGTATACGTATGTAGTAAAGTTCTCACACAACACGATAAAGTACACTACAACGAAATCACTAACGAATTTACGTTAATAAACGAAATCGTATAGAACGAACGAATTCCGCGTGCTTACTATACCGATGATGCTGACCAATAGGAGAGAAGGATCTTATGGTGGTGACTAGCATCAGGAACCAATGGGAGAGCGGGAGGATGGTGGCGTGTCTACTCAGTTGGCGGCGCGCGAGTTTTAAAATTGTTATCGGTGGTCAAGGCGAATCTCGGACTTTACAGCAACAACCTTTCGTATCTTGAACAATTTTCCTATGTAGAGCCGCAAAAATATGACAATGTGTCGAAAATTACATTTTTCCTAACTATACAAACCTGAGGTCCTTTAACAATAGGAAGTAGCTAGCGGCAGCTGGAACGGTCGTAAGCTTCGAACAAGGGGAGAACGATAGTTAACTGCTTGTCCGACAGTCGCGCGGCTATATGTAAAGGACCTCAGGTTTGTATAGTTAGGAAAAATGCAATTTTCGACAAATTGTCATTTGTTCCGATACGTAATACAAACCATCGGTCCTTTAACAATAGGAAGACTCACTTCTTGGTGGGAGGAATCTGAGTCTTTTGATGAACAGACTGGTGTTCGTCCATCCCTGGAATGCCTCCCTGGTCGTAAGAGCGAGGGAGGAATCCAAGCCCCTGTCCGATTGATCGGGGTGTGCACCGCAGGATCAATGGTCAGGCCTCTGGGCCAAGTACTAAGAGAGAAGCAAGCGTATCTCTTCGTACCAGCAAGCAAGAACTTGTTCCTGTTTGCGAGACAATCATAAAATTATGGGTTTGTCTCAAGCTGGCATCCACTTCCTCCCCCTTGTTGGAGGAAGTGGTGGATATACGCTCCTATCCTTAGTGAAAGGGATAGGATGGGGCTCTGTTGAGTAGCTCAACTGCATCTTGTCCTTATCCAGCAGGGTGACGACCGTGTCCCTCTACCCACAGGTAGAGGGGAAGAAAAAGATGGGAAGAGGAGCCAGTCACACTCTCATTCACTCATCCTTTCTTACGGTCACACCAGGACTCGATGCTGTTCAGCCTGCGAGGGTCTGGGTTCGCTACACAACGTGTTGAGCAGCCACCACGGGTCCCAAGGAAAAAGATCCAAGGACCTGTGAGCAATATCCCGAAGGTAGAAGGAGGTGCATGTGGTCTGGTTGGACCAGACCCCTGCCTTCAGTACCTGCGCCACGGAGAAGTTCTTGTGGACAAGGCAGCATCTCCTTCGCATCGAAGGCGGTGAAGTCCATTAGGGAGGGGATTGTCAACGACTCGAACCGATCGTCAGGGACCAAAGGGTTCTGAGTCTTCGCTACGAAGTTCGGTACGAAATCGAGCGTCACGGATCCCCATCCCCCTGGATGCTTGACTTCGCAGGAGAAGTCATGCAGTTTCCTCAGAGGAAAAGAAGGGAATAGTCGCATGATCTATCCTCTTCTCGACTTCCGGTGATGTCCAGTACCCATACTGTCTGTCCGTCTTGCAACGAAGAGTCTCCGCATCCTCCTATCCCCATGCAGCGAAGTTCTCGGTAGTGGATAGGACACCGACACTCCATGGTGGGTGTCGATGGTATGGGTACTGTGACAAGCTATTAAGACAAAGTAATGATTGCTCTGTAACAACCGAACTAAGTCAACAGCGTAGTTCGTAACTGACTCGGGCGCTCTGACAGCTGCCAACTGACTGCGTTCGGTAGGAGGCAAGTTGTCCAAGCATCCGAGTAAGTCACGTGACTTTCGCCCTTAAAAAGGGTTATGCCGAGAAGACCAAACAAATAGTGTATTTGTTTGTCACCTATGCCGGACGGTGAGGTGATATTCTCTTAAGGCATGTGCCCAACAGGCGAAAGTCAATTGCCTTCTAGAGACCGAGGTCCCTGAAGGCAAGACATTCTCATAGTTGTTGAATCTCAGCTATGGAGAAACAACACTATGAGCCGTTGAAGACGAAGGTAGACATTGAATGCAACCTATGTCTTCACAGATGAATCGAGAGAAGGATTCTCAAGATTCATAACCTGTGCTTACAAATGACTGAAAACGCTAACCGCTATTTCATTGCTGTCCGGTGAGAAGTCGTAGTTGCAATGAAAGCGGGGCGTTCTTCAGTAATGAAACACAGGGGAGAGCCGCCTGAAGAACTGCTTCTCATGGGCTGAACGTTTGGAGTAGAGCTGGCAGGTGTGGAGTAGGCGATGTCCTTCAATACATCTGCTAATCCGGGGTGAACAATGAATAATTGCACACCTACGAATAAGAGATATTTTGAGGACAAACTCAGATTCCGCAAAAATCATTCGCATTATCGCAGTGCGATGCAGCAAGAGACTATTACAGAATTCTGTTACCGTGCGGTAAACAGAAAAGATGAAAGTCGGAAGAGATATCTCTGTTTATGAATCTCGCAATACTGAAGGCGATGAATTCGAGCGTCACAGCAGTAGATGGTCATTCATGTATGCGAGAATCCCCGTTAATCAGAGACTTAAGTCCGTGATTGTTGGGCAGAGATACGGTTGGTATACAATCAAAGCAGGGGAGAAAGACATAACCAACCGTGCATCTCGAGGCGGCAACTGGTACTGAAATGCCTCGGGCAATTCAATACGCAGTAGCTGTCGCTGACTCGTCATCCTGAGTTGCCAAGTAATCCTTTCCACGAAGGAATGCGTTCGGCTAGAACCACCGAGCATAAAAAGATATGCTCCGAGGCAATATAGGAGACGAAAACGAATTTTGGTAAATACAAAAGCTGAAATGACAATTTGCCCAAAATTGCATTTTTCCTAACTATACAAACCTGAGGTCCTTTTACAATAGGAAGGTACCAGCGGCAGCTGGATAGGTCGTAAGCTTTCGAACAAGGGGTTCGGTAGTTAACTGCTTGTCCGACAGGCGCGCGCGCGACTGGGAGGTAAACAAATCACTTTTGCTTTTGGCCCAAGCAAAAACTGCAGAGTGAGGGGTGGCATGAGGTGGGACTATGTGTAAAAGGACCTCAGGTTTGTATAGTTAGGAAAAATGCAATTTTGGACAAATTGTCATTTGTTCCGACACGGCATACAAACCTTCGGTCCTTTTACAATAGGAAGACTCACTTCTTGGTGGGAGGAATCTGAGTCTTTTGTGAACAGACTGATGTTCGCCCAACCTTGGAATGCCTCCCTGGTCGTAAGAGCGAGGGAGGGATCCAAGCCTCTGTCCGATTGATCGGGGTGTGCACCGCAGGATCAATGGTCAGACCTCTGGACCAAGTACTAAGAGAGAGGCAAGCGTATCTCTTCGTACCAGCAAACAAGAACAAGTTCCTATTTTGCAAGAGGCAACATAAAGTTATGGTTTGTCTCTTGTTGGCATCCACTTCCCCCCCCTTGTAGGAGAAGTGGATATTCGCTCCATCCCTAGTGAAAGGGATAGGATGGGGCTCTATCGAGTAGCTCACCGGCATCTCGTCCTTATCCAGCAAGGTGATGACCGTATCCCTCTACCCACAGGTAGAGGGGGAGAAAAAGATAGGAAGAGAAGCCAGTCTCTCATTCACTTATCTATTCTTACAGTCACACCAGGACTCGATGCTGTTCAGCCTGCTAGGGTCTGGGTTAGCTACACAACGTGTTGAGCAGCCACCACGGGTCCCAAGGAAAACGATCCAAGGACCTGTGGGCAATATCCAAAAAGGTAGAAGGAGGTGCCAGTGGTCTGGTTGTACCAGACCCCTGCCTTCAGTACCTGCGCCACGGAGAAGTTCTTGTGTAAACTCGAGGGAGTGTACTTCTAGGTCATCTTGGTGCTGACGAAGAGTCTTCAACACTCAGCCTGGGATGTCGAGTTCTTCAGAAAGCGCGGTCGCGCTTTCACAGGACAAAGCAGCATCTCCTTTCGCATCGAAGGCGGTGAAGTCCATTAGGGAGGAGATTGTGAAGGACTCTAACCGATCATCAGGAACCGAAGGGTTCTGAGTCTTCGCTATGAAGTCGGTACGAATCGAGCGTCACGAATCCCCATCCCCTGGATGCTTGACTTCGCAGGAAAAGTCATGCAATTACCTCAGAGGAAAAGAAGGGAATGGTCGTATGACCTATCCCTCTTCTCGACTTTGGTGATGTCCTGTACCCATACTGGTCTATCCGTCTGCAGCGAAGTGTCTCACATTCTCCTATCCCCAAGCAGTGAAGTTCTTCTTCTCGGTAGTGGATAGGACACCGACACTCAATGGTGGGTGTCGATGGTATGGGTACTGTGACAAGCCGTTATGGACGAAGAAAAGACTGTTTATGGAACAACCGAACTAAGTCCACAGCGAAGTTCGTAACAGACTTGGGCGCTCTGACAGCTGCCGACTGACTGCGTTCGGTAGGAGGCAAGTTGTCCAAGCACCTGAGCAAGTCACGTGACCTTCGCCTTAAAAGGGTTATGCCAAGAGACTAAACAAATAATTTGTTCGTCACCGATGCCAGAAGGCGAGGTGATGATTCTCTTAAGGCATGTGCCCAACAGGCGAAAGTCAATGCCTTCTAGAGACCGAGGTCCCTGATGGCAAGATATCTCATAGTATAGTTGATTCTCAGCTAAAGAGAAACAACACTAGTGTCGTTGAAGACGAAGGTGTACAGAAAATGCAACCTACGTCTTCACAGCTGAACCGAGAGAAGGATTCTCAAGATTCTGAACCTGTGCTACAAACACTGAGAACACTAACCGCTATTCATTGCTGTCCGGTGAGGATCGTAGTTGCAATGAAAGCGGAGCGCTTTTCAGTAATGAAGACACAGGCTGTCAGGTCGGAGAGTAGGCGATGTCTTCTGACACATCTGTTAATTCGGGGCGAACAATGAATAATTGCACACCTACGAATACGAGATATTTTGAAGACAAACTCAGATGTCTGCAAAAATCATTCGCATTATCGCGGTGCGATGCAGCGGAGGCTAGTACAGACTTCTGTTACCGTGCGGTAAACAGAAAAAATGAAAGAGTCCAAGAGATATCTTCTGTTTGAAAATTCTCGCAATGTCGAAGGCGATGAAATCGAGCGTCACAGCAGTAGATGGTCCTTCATTATTGCGAGAATCCCCGTTAATCAGAGACCTAAGTCCATGATTGTTGGGCAGAGATACGGTTCGGTAGTCAATCAAACCAGGGAGAGAGAGACGTAACCGACCGTGCATCTCCGAGACCTAGCTGATACTGAGCTGCTATCAGGCAGTTCAATACGCAGTAGCTCTCGGTGACTCGTCATCCTGAGGTTGCCAGGTAATCCATTATTCCACGAAGGAATGCGTTCGGCTAGAACCATCGAGCATAAAGAATACGCTCGAGCAATTATATTTAAACGAAACGGATTTCGGAAAATACAAAAGCTGATTTGGTGTTGTCATGACAATACCAAGTATCTAAAATCGAAACTGATAACTGCTGGGAGGTTGCAGGCAACCCCGAGTTGCAGTTCAATTAAGATACAATTCGTCTCGGTCACAAACCGTAGAGTTAACTACGGTATGCGCCTACCCCCCGGACAATTCAACTGTTAAAAGAATCATGTCGCGAGGGTAATATACGTAGTATATTTGTAGGTTCTGTACAACGACCTCCATCCTAAATTCTTTTCCCCTCGAGGAATGAGAATAAGGATTGGAGATCGACCACCTTCGTTCTCTAGTCACAGAGAGTGAAGGAGAAGTCTTTCCCAAAGGAAAGCTTCAATGGTGAACAGAATACCGAAGACGATAGTTCAAGCCAAACTGGAAGTTCCCGTCCGTTCTTCTCTATTCCAGGTTAATCGCCTACTGTGAGATACTCTTCTTTCAGCAGCAGTCTCCTTCCAAATGCTAGAAATTACAGGAATTCGAGCATAAGCGAGGTTCCCGATTATCGTGTAACAATTATCGGGGATTCTCGCTCACTTTGGGACTGTGGTCTCGCCTAAGTGTTTGGAGATCGTCAAAAAACTCGAACACTCTGAGTGCGCTAGAAATTCCGTAGAATTCTAAGCACTCTGCGAAACCCCACCGAATTCGTCAAAACGATATCGGCTGGTGGTCCTCTCGATTCCCGTAGAAATCGAGAAAGGGACAGGATCCCTCCTCAACGACCGGGGGGCTTACGTCAGGTAGGACCCGAAGGTCCCCCGGTAGCGCAGCCCCTAACGTGGGATCTTACAGAGAAATCTCTGTAGGATCCCTCCCCTTTCCCTCGTAGCCGTAAGGAGAGAGGGAATGGGGGAGGAATTGGATACTGGCTCGCCTTCCCAGCGGAACTAGCAGTTGGGAGAAGAAAAGGAGCAGCCATCGCCTTACGGCGATGGCCTCTCAGAGCATGGGAAAACGTATCGTCAGGAGAAAACGTTTTCCCGAGGAGGGTTACGAACTCATACTGTAGGTAAGGGTCTGCCGCCACTGTGAACGTCGTCTGGGTGGGGCTGATCGACACCTGACAGGAGAGAGCCGATACCGTCCTCCGACTCATTCCAGTTCCTCGTCGAGGTCGAAACCTCTCAGGAGGACCGAAGGGGTATTCAAATACGGTGTCGAAGACACGTAAAAACGCCTCTGTCGCAGTAGAGGAGGTGGAAGTAGCTTGATCGACCGGCCAGAACTGAGAGAGCCTTCTTGTCCGGAGACGAGAGACTACCTGGTTCAACACAGTCGGCAAGCTCCGATCGCGGCAGACCCACCGTCGAATTGGGTTCCCTCTCGGGCCCCAAAACGACTTGAGCCGAGACGTGGCTTTGCTGGTGGGAGCGGCGATCCTTCCCCGAGGTCGTTGTGCTGACGAATCAGCACCATAACCTCGGCAAAGTTCCTCTGGATCTCGGAAGTCACAGCATCTTGCAGAGTAGGACCGTTAAGCCCTTCGAACAAGAGCATATTCCGAGAACCTTCCTCCTAAGAAGGGGGAACAGCGACAGCCCTCTCGGTCTTCTCCATCCACTTGCGCATACGTCCTGGCCGGTCCAAGAACCGTGCCTGGCACGTAGGGCGTCGTGGTGGGATCATGAGGGGCGCACCCCACACGATCACTCCTCAATACCTCGCTCCTCCCGGTGTAACCCGAGGAGGTTGAAAGTACGGGAGAGGCAGACCTGACGCTCCCTCCTCGCTCGCTGGCAGAACCAGCAGGCTTGGAGGGCTGCAGGCGATCGTCAACCCGCAGTGGCGATCGAGCTGCAGGCCTGGTCGAACCGTCTCGCTGTGGAGAACGGCTGGACTGAGCACAGCGGCCCCGATCTCGAGTGTCAGAAGAGCTGGTGCTGGTTGCCGTACCCGATCGCTCTCTGTGAGAGCGACGGTCAGGCGACCTGCAGGCTCCACTGTCACTGGTGAGACCGTGCTTGTCCTCACGGCACGTCACGTCGCTGGTTCCAGCCGTGGCAGGCACCGGCGAACGGGGGGACCTCTTCCCAGCCTCAGCCCGTGGCCGGTCGTGGACTGTCACGTCCCCGGGTAGCCAGCTGGTCACCGTGAGAGCGAGAGCTGGTCTGGTGAGAGTCGCGTGAGCGGCTGTCACCAGTCTTCCGCTCCGTGCCGTGAACCTGACGCTGAGCGAGCTCAGAGGTCTGGTTCCTGGCTGCACGGTCGCTGGTAGGCGACCGTACACTCGGTACCTCCCGCGAATGAGAGGCCGAGACGGACCCTGATGCAGTGGCAGAACCACTGACACCAGGCGAGGAAGTACCGGTGTTAGCCGGTACCCACCCCTCTGGTCCCCGTAGTCTCCTTCCTTGCGGAAGAAAGAGACGGGCCCCGCTCCCGAAGGAGCAGGAGGACCAGCAGAAGGAACCCTCCCGTCCCACCGAGGTGAGACGGGTCCCGAGAAGCTCCCAAGGGAGACTTCTTACAGGGAGGAGGCAACCTCTTTCCTTCCTCGGCTGAAGCCTTAGAAGTCGAAGGGGAAGAGGCGGCAGCCGACGAGATGAAGAAGATGAAGCGACGACGACGCAACCCTTCCTTCTTCCTCGGTCAGCTTCCTCAGGACAGACGTAAGAATCTGCTATCCAGGGCGGAGCCGGGGCTGCTGTAGCCAAAGCCACAGGGCCCGGACGCACCTGTACAGACAGACCAAAGTCTGGGGTAGTACCACCACGAACAGGGACGACGTCAGCAGGTATGGGCATCTCAGGAACAGCATGCACAGCCAGCACAGCATCGGTAGGGACAGCCAGCGCAGCGAACGGCAGGGACAGCCAGCGCAGCAACGGCAGGGACCCACAACACAGCCAGCGCAAGCAACGGCAGGGACAGCCAGCCCAGAATCGCAGGTAAGGCAGGCAGCACCGGAAAACACAGGAAGTGGAGCAGCAGCCAGCAACATCCTGTACCGGCGGCAGGTCCAGGGCGAGCTCTAGGGCAGCGGAAGTGTGGTCGCGGCAGCGCGGCAACCACGAACGGCGGCGGCACGCCCCCCTCTCGGTACAGCGAACGGCACTTCACAGCGGCTGTAGGCAAGACTGTTACCACGTGAGGCGAGTACACTAGGTGAGGAGAGGACGTCGTTCACCTGGAGTCGATATCGTTGTCGTGGTCACCACTCCATGGGTGACCGTCAGTAGGTCCAGACATTAGGAACCGCAGCCCCTGGACACTAGCACGCCTGCCAAATCGAAGGGCGCCCATACCTCACCAAGGTCCACCCTCGTGGCAGTAGCACCTGCGGAAATAACAGTAGTAGTGATTAGTGGGGGGAAGTCCCCTTCGCGCGGGGGAGGGGGGGGTGAGCCCCCACACTGAACGAGCGGAAGACCCCGAATACAATTGTACATCGGGCACCGAGCGCCCTCCCCCGCGCTCGACGGATCGGGTGAGGAGAAGAACCCAGATAACCTTCCCCCCGAAGGGGAAGGGCCATCTGTGGGAGCTGCGGGGGGGGGGGGGGGGGGAGCGGGGGGGGGGGGGGGGGGGGGGGGATTCTCGTTCCCCACCCCCTGCACAGCACCCATGTACCCAACAATAATTAATAAGAGCCCGAGAGCAATCGTGCCCTCGGCACCGAATGCAAGGGCATAAGGATCAATTCCCCTACTGAGCGGAACTTGAACCAAATAAATATTGATGCAATCAATAATAAAAGGAATAAAATGAAAAAGAATCTTGCATTACAATTCACTTCACAATGAATAAGGGCTCGGATCGAGCGCATTTGCGCCCTCGGTACCGAGCCGCAAGGGTAAAAGGATCCATTCCTGATTATGAACGGAAACCTTGATCCATAATGAATTGATGCAATCAAAATATATATTGAAACTGAAAAGAATACTGCGCTTGCGAGTTTCACTTCATACAAAATAAAAAGGGAAGGATCAATTCCCGGGAAATAGCGGAAACATTGATCCAAGTAAATAATGCAATCTCAATAAAATATGAAAATGAAAAAGAACTGCACTTGCGATTTCACTTCATTCAAATAAAAAGGGGAAAGGATCAATTTCCGGGTAAGAGCGGAAACTGATCCAAAATGAGTATTGCTACAATCAAAATAAATATATGAAAATGAAAAAGAATACTGTACTTGCGATTCCACTTCCATACAGAATAAGTTTTCGTGCCGAGCGCATTCGCTCGGCAATGAGCATACAGGTCAAAAAAATATAAATGAAAAGGGCACTTACTTACGATTTTCATCTACACATTTCAACCAAAATATAAGCTCGGAGCGAGCGCTCTCCCGCCCTCGGCACCGAGCATACACAATACGAGGATCATTTCTGGGAAAAATGAATTCCCGCACTTACGCCCTTCAGTCCCGGCACTCGGGTAATCGGAGGGCGTGGAGAAACAAGATCCTTTAATTCACAATTGAATTCAACTGGAAATAAATATGAAATGATTGTACTTACAATTCAGTTTCACTAGATAAATAGAAAGAGAAAAACACAACCATGCGAAAAGCAACGACGATGAAGCGGGCAGAAGAGCGATGATACACATCTACACGCCAGCAGGCCGAAAGCAAAAGTGGTTTGTTTACCTCCCACCGTCGCGCAGCGCGCGCCTGTCGGACAAGCGAAGTTAACTACCGTACCCCTTGTTCGAAAGCTTACGACCTATCCAGCTGCCGCTAGTACCTTCCTATTGTAAAAGGACCGAAGGTTTGTATGCCGTGTCGGAACAAATGGTGTTGTCGTGACAAAACCATAAGTATATAAAATTGTAACTGGAAACTCCTGGGGGAGGTTGCAGGCAACCCCGAGTTGCAGTTCCAATTAGAATACTCCTCGTCTAAGTCGCAATCCCGTAGAGTAACTAGGATATGCCGCCTACCCCTCGGACAATTCAAACTGCTTAGCAGAATCATGTCGCGAGGTTAATATACGTAGTATATTTGTAGGATTCTGAACAACGATCTCCATCCTAAATTCTTTCCTTCAAGAAAACAAAATAAGGATGGAGATCGACCACCTTCGATCTCTATCAAAGAGAGTGAAGGAAGAAGTTTTCCTCGAAGGAAAGCTTCAATGGTGAACAGAATAACTAAGACGATCAAGTTCAAGCCAAACTGGATGTTCCCGCCCGTTCTTCTCTATTCCAGGTTGGTCACCTACTGTGAGATAGTCTTCTTTCAGCAGCAGTCTTCTTCCCAATGCTAGAAATTCCAGGAATTCGAGCATTGGCGAGGTTCCCGATTATCGTGTAACAATTATCAGGGATTCTCGTCTCGCTCACTTTGGACCGTGGTCTCGCCTAAGTGTTTGGAGATCGTAAAAAAACTCGAAAACTCTGAATGCGCTAGAAATTCCGTAGAATTCTAAGCACTCTGCGAAACCCCCCACCGAATTCGTCAAACGATTATCGGCTGGTGGTCCTCTCGATGTTCCCGTAGAAATCGAGAATGGGGCAGGATCCCTCCTAACGACCGGGACTTACGTTCAGGTAGGACCCGAAGGTCCCCCGGTAGCGCAGTCCCCAACGTGGGATCCTACAGAGAAAATCTCTGTAGGATCCCTCCCATTTCCTTCGTAGCCGTAAGGAAAGAGGGAATGGGGGAGGGATTGGATACTCGCTCGCCTTCCCAGTGGAACTAGCAGTTGGAGAAGAGTAGGAGCAGCCATTGCCGCAATCAGAGTCTGGGAAAACGTATCGTCAGGAGAAAACATTTTCCCCGAGGAGGGTTACGAACTCTCACTGTAGGTAAGGGTTCTGCCGCCACTGTTGAACGTCGTCTGGGTGGGGCTGATCGACACCTGACAGGAGAGAGCCGATACCGTCCTCCGACTCATTCCAGTCCTCGTCGAGGTCGAAACCTCTCAGGAGGACCGAAGGAGTATTTAAATACGGTGTACCGAAGACACGTAAAAACGCCGCTGTCGCAGTAGAGGAGGTGGAAGTAGCTTGATCGACCGGCCAGAACTGAGAGAGCCTTCTTGTCCGGAGACGAGAGACACTGGTTCAAGACAGGAATCGGCAAGCTCGATCGCGGCAGACCCACCGTCGGTTTGGGTTCCCTCTCGGACCCCAAAACGACTCGAGCAGAGACGTGGGCTCTGCTGGTGGGAGCGGCAATCCTTCCCCGAGGGTCGTTGCGCTGACGAATCAGGCGCCATAACCTCGACAAAGTTCCTCTGGATCTCGGAAGTCATAGCACCTTGCAGAGGTAGGACCGTCAAGCCCCTCGAACAAGAGCATTCCGAGAACCTCCCACCCCCTTAAGAGGAGGAACTGCGATAGACCCCTCTCGGATTCCTCCTGCCATTTGCGCGTACGTCCTGGTCGGTCCGAAGATCGTACCTGGTACTTACGGCGTCGTGACAGGATCGTGCGGGGTATGCCCCTCACCGATCACCCCGCTGTGCCTCGCTCTTCCTGGTTGCAAACCGAGGAAGTTGCAGGCACGGGAGAGGAAGAACATGACGCTCCTCTTTCGCTCGCTGGCAGAACCAGCAGGCTTGGAGGGCTGCAGGCGATCGCCACTTTTGCAGCGGCCTAGTCGAGCCGTTTCCCAGGGAAACAGCTGGACCGAGAACAGCGGGGCCCCGATCTCGTGTGCAGAGGAGCTGCTGCTGGTCCCCCTATCCGCCCGGTCCCTGTGGGAGCGCCAGTCAGGAGACCTGCAGAGACCACTGTCGCGGTGAGACCGGTGCGTGTCCTCGCGGCGCGTCATACCACTGGTACCAGCCGAGGCTGGCACCAACGAGGGAACCTCTTCTCAGCCAGCTCGTGGCTGGTCAGACAGTCACATCTACCAAGGTTACCAGCTGGTCGCTGCGAGAGCGGCCGCTGGTCTGGCGAGAGTCACATGAGCGGCTCTCACCAGCTTCTGCTCCATGCCACGTACATGGCGCCGAGCGAACTCTGGCGCCAAAATTTGGCTATACGCTCTCCCGCGGGAGATCGTATACTCGGAAGTTCTCGCAAACGAGAGACGAGCCGGAACCTGGCGTAGCGGCAGCGCCGCAAACACCAGGCGAGGAAGTACCGGTGGTAGTCGGTACGCCTCTGGTCCCCGTCTTCTTCTTCCTTGCGGAAGGGGAGACGGGCCCTGTTCCCGAAAGAGCAGGAGGACCGGCAGAAGAACCCCCCCCCGTCCCACGGGAGTGGAACGAGCCCTTAGAAGTTCCCGAAGGAGCCTTCTTAGGGGGAAACCCGGGGTTACCAGTCTGGTCGCTGCAGGAGCGATAGACCCCTCTCGGATTCCTCCTGCCACTTCTTAGGGGGGAAAACCCGGGTTACCAGCTGGTCGCTGCAAGAGCGGCCGCTGGCCTGGCGAGAGTCACCTGAGCGGCTCTCACCAGCCTTCTGCTCCGTGCCGCGTCTTGGCGCCGAGCGAACTCTGGCGCCGAAACTTGGCTGCACGGTCTCCCGAGGGAGAACGTACACTCGGGATCTCTCGCGAACGAGAGACCGAGCCGGAACCTGGCGTAGCGGCATCGCCGCTAGCACCAGGCGAGGAAGTACCAGAGCTAACCGATACTCCTCTGGTCCCCGTCTATCTCTTCCTTACGGAAGGGGAGACGGGCCTCGCTCTCCCCGAAAGTAGCAGGAGGACCAGCAGAAGGACCCCCGTCCCACCGGGGTGGGACGGGCCCTTAGAAGTTCCCGAAGGAGACTTCTTGGGGGGAGGGGAAGGCAGCCTTCTTCTTCTTCGGCTTATGGGCCTTAGAAGTCGAAGGGGAAGAGGCAGCAGCAGACGATGAAGACGAAGATGACACCTTCCTCTTCTTCCTCTTCCTCGTCAGCTCACGCAGGACAGTCGTCAGGTCCTCCATCCAGGCCGGAGCCGGGGCTATTGCCGAAGCAACACGGCCCGACTGCACCTGTCCGGAAGGACCTGGGACTGGGGAAGACACACCGTGGGCAGGACCAGCATGGACAGGCTCAGGAACCAGGAGCGACAGGAACACCAACCAGCTCAGGAGCGGCAGGAACAGCGGCAGCGGTAGACCCAGAAGGGACAGCCAAGCCAACAGCGGGAATCACATCAGCAGTGGGAATCACATCAGCGGCAGGTACGGCAGGCCCAGCGATCGCCTCGTAGAATCATTGGCAGCCAGCGGGAACCTGGGTACTGGCGGCCGGTCCAGGGGCGAGCTGCTGGAAGTCTGGGGCAGGCAACACGAAGAAAACAGGCATCGGCGGCAAACCCCCCTCGGTACGGCGGCGACCCTAGTAGCGGCAGACGGCGTCACCGACACAGCATGGGGAGTGTAGACCAGGCGGGGGGGGGAGCAGCATAAGCGGCCGTGGTAGTAGTGGAGACCGCCCCAGACCTCGCTAGACGCTGCAGCAGCCCGTGGATGCTAGGCACGCCCTGCTGCCGCGGTGGTCCATACCTGTCCAAGGTCGTCTCCCACGGATGTAGCACCTGCGGTAGCATAGATAGATAGTAAGAGGGGTTCCCTCACGCACGGGGGGAAGACATGCCCCACCCCTGAACGCAAGGAAGACCCCAAATACAAATACAATAATGAGGAAGCTGAGCGGGGGGCAGGAAGGAAGACGAAGAATCGGATACCAAGGGAGTCGCGGGAGAGCTTTCCGACGACTTCCTGGCAGACCTTCGCTTCCCCTACCCCCGCACAGCAGTGAAAAGTAATATGAAAATGAAACAGAATACTGCCCTTGCGATTCACTTCATATAACTTAAAGGGGAAAAGATCAATTCCCGGGTAAGAGCGGAAACTTGATCCAAAATAATATGATGCTATCATAAAATATATATGAAAATGAAACAGAATACTGCACTTGCAATTTCACTTTCACAGAAAAATAATTGTAAGGATCAATTCCCGGGTAAGAGCGAAAATTGATCGAAATTACAAAATTTTATGCAAATAAAATAAATGAAAATGAAAGAATACTGCAATTGCGAATCCACTTTCATTGCATTTATCATACCAAATAAAAGGCTCGTGCCGAGCGCAATCACGCTCTCGTGGAACGAACGCACAGGGCAAAAATATAATGAAAAAAGTACTTACATTTTTCAA
>NC_087208.1:10722315-10743109 GCF_015104395.2 Macrobrachium nipponense | reverse complement strand
ACATAAGTGTCCCCAGTGTAGTGGAGGGTGTGTCTGATCGGCTCTGTCTCGCTCCCAGACCTAGACCTCTTCCAAGCTCCCAGGCCCAGAGGAGAAGGAATGTCGACAGTCGTACGGAGGTTACGGAGAATCCCCACCGGTCAGGCGTTCCTCGGCAGAATCTGTAGCGTCCCAGACTGCCAAGGATCGCCATTGGAAAGGCATCCTAAAAGAGTGCTTTTCATCATCCGATTCGTCTCCTCGAAGAAGTGGATGGACTTCCGACGAACTGTCACGTCCGATCAAGAGGAGTTGGAAAGCTCTGACATTGGACTCGAGCCCGGAACGTTTCCCGGACGATTCTCCTTACGAGAGGAAAAGAGCCAAGAGGACAATATCTCGATCTCCTATGCCTTCCAGAGCGCATTCTCCTATTCATAGCAAAGAAAAGGAAGAAACTGCGACGGACATCCTACTTAAAATGCAGGAACAAATTTCCTCTTTAGTAGGAGTATTGAGAAAAGACCTTCCGAGGAGAAAGGACGATTTTCTTCCTGTTAAGAGATCGCATCCGACGGGCGTTTTGGACTCCAGACTTATCTCCTCTACTCCTCGTACGAGTACAGAAAGGAATAAAGAAAGAAGGATGAAAACTCATAGGCATGGGACGCCACATACGGACAATGACGAAGAGTGTCCGAGTCGGACAGAACCACCCAGGCGCTCGGCGCCAGAATTGGAAGACTCGGACAGGAAAAAGTGTCCTACGCGGACGGCACCAACTAGACACCATTCGCCAGACTCGGACAGTCCGGACAGGCGGATATGTCCTATGCGGACAACTATGTCCAAGCGACTCGTGCCGATTGCGGACAACCTTGACAAGGCGGACAGCCTGGATTGGACAAAACGTCGTGTGCAGGCAACTCCATCCTGGCGCCAGGCGCCAGAAGCGGACAAGTCGGACAGGCAGAAGTGTCGTACTGCAATGACACCAGCCAACCGCCAAGTTCCATATGTGGACAGCTCGGACAGACGACACGGTCCGAGACGGACAGATACGTCCGAGCGCATTGAACAAGCTAGACTTTCGGCAACGGTTAAGCACCAAGCGCCAAGATTTTCCTCAAAAGAATCATACGGAGAAATCAACCAGGAAGCGTCTCTTCATGATTTGGACCAGGAGCGGATTTCTCTGGACAGAGACGAAAGGTGCCGCACAGACGGCCGTCGTCCTGTTCACGATATGTCCGTTTCACAGGCGGCCGTCATTCTTGTCAGGAGGACTTAGATGATGATCGGGTTTTTTCTCAGGATCGGCATTCGCCGGACAGGGACGCAAGGTGCCGCACAGGCGGCCGTCGCCCTTGTTGGGAGGGAGCTGATTCTGCAAAGAGCCCTTCACCTTGCGAGAAAAGACGTTCTCCCTCAGCTAATATTGATTTTCCGGGGGAACTTGCATTAGAAGAGGTCTCTGACACCGAAGACCAGAAAGGGGCTGGACTATCGGACTACAAAGCGTTAGCTGCGCTTTTGCTCCAAGAATTTGGAGATTCTTTGAGTCCTGCCGCTCCTCCGTCTCCTCAGTCGCTTTTTACGAGCGCGAAAACCTCAAAGTCGTCGTCCTTCCTGAAGATGCGGCCGACAATTTCCATGAAGAAGGCTTTGCAGTCTTTTGGAAATTGACTTAACTCCAAGAAGGAGGCGGGAAAGACTGTCTTTACCTGCCCTCCCTCCAGACTTTCTGGGAGGAGGGGTATCTGGTATGAGACAGGCGAAGCAATGGGACTCGCCCTCCCAGCTACTGCGGAGGCAGATTTTTCAACGCTGGTGGACGCGTCGAGGAGACACTCTCTTTCTTCAGCCAAGACAACTTGGGGAATGTCTGAAATGGAACCATCTCCTCAAGGGATTGTTTCATGTCTTGGAAGTTTTCAACTTTCTGGACTGGTCCCTTGGGGTGATGGCCAAGAGGACACAAGACAATGAGCAACTGAGCCCCGATGTCCTTAATAGTATTTTGACTTGCATGGACAAGGCAGTACAAGACGGATCGGGAGAAGTGGCCTCCCTTTTCGGGGCGGGAATACTTAAGAAGAGAACTGTATTCAGTTCTTTTCTTACGAAAGCTGTCTCTCCGGCACAGAGGTCGTCCCTTCTGTACGCTCCTCTGTCTAACCAGCTTTTCCCTTCTCAGTTAGTGAGAGATATTTCTCACTCACTTACCGAGAAGGCGACACAAGATCTTCTGGTTCAATCAACCAAAAGGCCGAGGACAGCTGTTCCTGCCACGAAGGGGGAGACACGGATCCCAAAGCCGCCCTTTCGAGGGAGTTCATCTTCGAAATCCTCCTTTAAGAAGAGAGGAGCAGAAAGAAGAGGTAGGTCTTCTGCCTTTAGACCTACCAAGAAAAGCAAAGTGAAACCTCAAGTCCTCCAAACACCAGTAGGCGCCAGACTACTGAACTTGCAGAAGAATGGGCGTCGAGAGGGGCGGACAACTGGTCCCTCTCAATTGTGAGGAGAGGATATCTCATCCCCTTCAGGGACAGACCTCCCTTGACGTCGACTCCGAGGGAACTGTCGGCGAAGTACGCGGACCCTGTCAAGAGGAAGACCCTTCTGCAACTAGTAGAACAAATGTTGGACAAGGAGGCCATAGAATTAGTACAGGATCCACACTCTCAGGGCTTTTACAATCGACTGTTCCTCGTACCGAAAGCCTCGGGAGGGTGGAGACCTGTCCTGGATGTGAGCGCACGGAACCGATTTGTAGAGAAACAGAAGTTCTCTATGGAAACATCCAACTCGGTGTTGGCGGCTCTGCGTCCAGGAGATTGGATGGCCTCCTTGGATCTACAAGACGCATATTTTCATGTCCCTCTGCATCTGTCATCGAGGAAATATCTACGATTCATGATGCAGGGAAGGGTCTTTTCAATTCAGGGCCATTTGTGCTTCGGCCTGTCTACGGGCTCCTCAAGTGTTCACCAACCTGATGAGGAACGTAGCACGGTGGCTTCATCTGGAGGGGGTGAAACATATCCCTCTATCTGGACGACTGGCTAATAAGGGCCAAATCAAAACAACAATGTTTGGAGGACTTAGAAATGACTTTGAATCTCGTTCGCTCACTCGGACTGCTCGTGAACCTCGAGAAGTCTCAGATGATCCCCAGCCAAGACATTGTCTATTCTGGGGATTCAGATGGATTCGGGGGTTTTCGTTTTCGAGCATTTCCATCGCAAGACAGAGTTGCTCGAGGCTTGGAAAAAGTATCAACCTTCTTAAGGAAAGAACGAAGCTCAGCGAGGGAATGGTTAAGTCTTCTGGGCACCCTTTCGTCGTTGGAGCAGTTCGTTTCCCTAGGGAGGCTCAATCTGAGACCTCTGCAATTTTACCTGCAAAGAATGTGGGACAGAAAGAAAGGGGATCTTTCGGATCAGTTTCCCATTCTACAAGAAATAAAATTACACTGAGGTGGTGGTTAACCCCGCTTCAGAAGAACGAAGGTATATCCCTTGCGATTCGGAACCCTCTTCCTAGTGTTGTTTTCCGACGCCTTGGAAACGGGATGGGGAGCAACTCTAGGAAAGAAGGAAGTGTCAGGAACCTGGACAGGAGAACAGGTGTCCTGGCATATAAATGTAAAAGAACTTATGGCAGTTCATCTAGCCTTGAAGAACTTCGAGTCGGAGGTCAGAGGCGTGGTAGTCCAGGTAAATTCTGACAATACCACGGCTCTGGCTTACATCCGAAAACAGGGGGGGACTCACTCGCTCACACTATACAAGATAGCGAGAGACCTCTTGATATGGGCAGAGGAACGAGGCATTGTACTGTTGACGAGGTTTGTACAAGGGACCAAAAATGTCAGAGCAGACAGACTCAGCAGGAAGAACCAGGTCCTTCCAACTAGTGGACCCTAACACTCCCGAAGTCTGCCGAAAAGCTCTGGTCTCTCTGGGGGAAGCCTCAGATAGACCTGTTCGCCACGTTCCTCTCCAGAAGGATTGAAAACTTTTGCTCCATTGTAGAAGATCCAAGAGCAATAGCAATAGATGCCTTTCTCATGGACTGGTCGGGCATAGATGCCTACGCTTTTCCCCGTTCAAGATTCTGGGGAAGTGTTAAGAAAGTTCCGTTCCTCAGAGGCGACGAAACTGACACTCATCGCCCCATATTGGCCCGCTCGAGACTGGTTCACAGAGGTACTGGAATGGACGGTGGACTTCCCCAGATCTCTTCCCATGAGGACAGATCTGCTCAAACAACCCCACTTCGAGAGAAATCACGGAAACATCCACGCTCTCTCCCTGACTGCCTTTCGACTATCGAAAGACTTGTCAGAGCGAGAGGCTTTTCACGAAAAGCTGCAAGCGCAATTGCCAGAGCCCGCAGGTCCTCTACTCTGCGGGTCTATCAATCGAAGTGGGAAGTCTTCTGTAGATGGTGTAGGTCGAAGAAGCTGTCCTCTTCCGATACCTCTGTGACCGAAATTGCTGATTTCCTTATCTTCCTTAGAGAGGAATCACGTTTAGCTGTTTCTACCATAAAAGGTTATAGAAGTATGCTCTCGGCTGTATTTAGAAACAGGGGCCTTAACATAGAAGACAATAAGGATCTCCATGATTTGATACGATTCTTTGGTACTACAAAGTCTAAATCCTCTATCACTCCAAGTTAGAACCTAGATGTGGTCCTCCAGTTTCTCTCTTCGGATACTTCGAAACCACCTGATAAGGCATCCTTTAGAGACCTCTCGAGAAAGTGCATCTTGACCCTCGCGACGGCCAAGAGGGTCAGTGAGGATACATGCATTAGACTTCGGTCGGGTAGGTTTTTAGAGGAGATTCTGCTGTTGTCTCTTTCCAACCTCTTGTTTTTGGCCAAGAATGAGAATCCTTCTAAACCTTGGCCCAGAAGTTTTGAAATCAAGGGCCTCTCTCCCCTTGTGGGTAGAGAAGCAGAAAGGTCTCTCTGTCTGGTCAGAGCACTGAAGTTTTATCTGAAGAGAAAGTCAACTTCAGAGTTGTAATCAGAGCCTTTGGTGCGCGGTAAGGAACCCGAAGAGGCAAATGTCAAAGAACGCATTAGCATTCTTCGTGAGAAATGTGATAACGGAGGCTCACATGAAATGCCAAGAGAAAACATTTAAGCTGCTTAGGGGTTAGAGCCACACGAAGTCCGTGCAATTGCAACCTCCCTAGCCTTAATAGAAATATGTCAATGAAATGACATATTAGCAGCAACATATTGGAGATGCAACTCGGTATTTGCCTCCCACTACTTAAAAGACGTTAGAGTGACTTATGAAAAGTGTTTTTCTCTTGGACCTTATGTATCAGCGGATACCGTGCTGGGACAGGGAGCTGGTACTGATCCTTAAATAATGTTGTTTTTAACTAAAAGATTGTTTGGTTTTGAGTTTTTTATGGTCGTTTGAAAGGATGTTGGGGGGATAACTCCTTTCAATTGTAGTACTAACCCCGGTATTAGGATCAGGTGATCGGGATCGGTGTTATGCTCCTTGATGATGCCATATGGCAAGGTGTTTTTGTAAGTGGATAGGACCCCATTGACAAAGATCCTTAGGTTCTGTCGAGTAAGTGGATAAGACCCCATCGACAGACCATCAAGAACTCTTAGCATGAGGTCACTACCTCGCTGAGGCTCTTGAGGCGATGTAAGCTCCTAGGCAGTAGCCATGAAGTCTTTCGCCGACACAGGTAGGAACCAAGGTTTTCTTATATTTTTGTTACCTACAATGCATGTTGTTCCCTGTCTATTCAGTAATTAGCTGTCTCTTACCCTCCGCCAAAGGTGCCAATCAGCTAAGTATATATCTGCCAGGGAAGTTGAATGTATAAAAATGATATTGTCATGATACAATAAAGTTTTATACATACTTACCTGGCAGATATATACTATTAAATGGCCCACCCAACCTCCCCTCAGGAGACAGGTGGAAGAGATAATCTGTCTTAGAAAATGGGATGGTTCCTATTCCTGCCACCCAGCGGCAGTGGCGGTAGATCACCTGACCTACCTGTAGCGTGTGCCGCGAAATTCGAATTTCTGTCGGGGACGACGGAGTCTATAGCTAAGTATATATCTGCCAGGTAAGTATGTATAAAACTTTATTCTATCATGACAATATCATATTGTTCTAGAGACTTCCAATTTGTTTCAAAATGAAGAAAAATGATTGAATATTATGATACTGTAAGATTTTTAGATTAGAATTGAAGTTGTTCCGATATGTAATACAAACCATCGGTCCTTTAACAATAGAAAGTAGCTAGCGGCAGCTGGAACGGTCGCAAGCTTCGAACAATGGGAGAACAGTAGTTAACTGCTTGTCCGACAGTCGCGCGCCGCGCGACTGGGAGGTAAACAAATCACTTTTGCTTTCGGCCGCGGGTGTGAAGGACGTCTTCGTCATCGCTCTCTGCCCGCTTCATCGTCGTATGCTTTGTTTATATTGTGTTTTCTACTAATGGTTTGTTTGACTTGAAAATGAAACTGTAAGTACACGGTTTTCATTTTCATTACTTAATTATGAGCCAACATGGAGCTATCGCCGTAGATGCGGCGATTTCCGCTCTTTTCATGAAATTGATACCCTTGAATTATGTCTCGGTGCCGAGGGCGGGCGCTCTCGCGCCGAGTCATGTATTTGTTCCGATACGTAATACAAACCATCGGTCCTTTAACAATAGGAAGTAGCTAGCGGCAGCTGGAACGGTCGTAAGCTTCGAACAAGGGGAGAACGGTAGTTAACTGCTTGTCCGACAGTAGGTAAACAAATCACTTTTGCTTTCGGCCGCGGGTGTGAAGGACGTGTTCGTCATCGCTCTCTGCCCGCTTCATCGTCGTATGCTTTGTTTATATTGTGTTTTCTACTAATGGTTTGTTTGACTTGAAAATGAAACTGTTAGTACACTGTTTTCATTTTCGTTACTTAATTATGAACCAACATGGAGCTATCGCCGTAGATGCGGCAATTTCCTCTCTTTTTCATGAATTGAACACTTGAATATGTCTCGGTGCCGAGGGCGGGCGCGCTCGCGCCGAGTCATGTATTTTGGGCGAAAGTGTGTAATTGAAAAATGTAAGTACTTTTTTCATTATACTTTTGCCCTGTGTGTTCGTTACCGAGAGCGTGATTGCGCTCGGCACGAGCCTTTTATTTGGTATGATAAAATGCAATGAAAGTGGATTCGCAATTGCAGTATTCTTTTCATTTTCATTTATTTATTTGCATAAAATTTAATTTGGATCAATTTTGTCGCTCTTACCCGGGAAGGGTTGATCCTTACGATTATTTTCTGTGAAAGTGAAATTGCAAGTGCAAGTATTCTGTTTCATTTTCAATTATATTTTTATGATAGCATCATATTATTTGGATCAAGTTTCCGCTCTTACCCGGGAATTGATCTTTTCCCCTTTAAGTTCTATGAAGTGAATCGCAAGGGCAGTATTCTGTTTCATTTTCATATTACTTTTCACTGCTGTGCGGGGGTAGGGGAAGCGAAGGTCTGCCAGGAAGTCGTCGGAAAGCTCTCCCGCGACTCCCTTGGTATCCTTCCTGCCCCCCGCTCAGCTTCCTCGTTGTATTTTGTATTTGGGGTCTTCTTGCGTTCGGGGTGGGGTGGGGATGTCTTCCCCCGTGCGTGAGGGAACCCTACTTACTAATCTATCTATGCTACCGCAGGTGCTACATCCGTGGGAGACGACCTTGGACAGGTATGGACCACCGCGGCGGCAGGGCGTGCCTAGCATCCACGGGCTGCTGCAGCGTCTAGCGAGGTCTGGGGCGGTCTCCACTACTACCACGGCCGCTTAAGCTGCTCCCCCCCCACGCCTGGTCTACACTCCCCATGCTTATTAGGTGACGCCGTCTGCCGCTACTAGGGCCGCCGCCGTACCGAGGGGGGGTTGCGGCCGCTGCCTGTTTTCTTCGTGTTGCCTGCCCCAGACTTCCGCTGTTCCAGCAGCTCGCCCCTGGACCGGCCGCCAGTACCCAGGTTCCTGCTGGCTGCCGATGATTCTACGAGGCGATGGCTGGGCCTGCCGTACCTGCCGCTGATGTGATTTCCCGCTGCCTGATGTGATTCCCGCTGTTGGCTTGGCTGTCCCTTCTGGGTCTACCGCTTGCCGCTGTTCCTGCCGCTTCCATGAGCTGGTTGCTCTTCCTGTCGCTCCTGGTTCCTGAGCCTGTCCATGCTGGTCCTGCCCACGGGTGTGTCTTCCCCAGGTCCCAGGTCCTTCCGGACAGGTGCAGTCGGGCCGTGTTGCTTCGGCAATAGGCCCCGGCTCCGGCCTGGATGGAGGACCTGATGACTGTCCTGCGTGAGCTGACGAGGAAGAGGAAGAAGAGGAAGGTGTCATCTTCGTCTTCATCGTCTGCTGCTGCCTCTTCCCCTTCGACTTCTAAGGCCCATAAGCCGAAGAAGAAGAAGGCTGCCTTCCCCCCTAAGAAGTCTCCTTTGGGAACTTCTAAGGGCCCGTCCCACCCTGGTGGGACGGGGGGGTCCTTCTGCTGGTCCTCCTGCTCCTTCGGGAGCGGGGCCCGTCTCCCCTTCCGTAAGGAAGAGATAGACGGGGACCAGAGGAGTATCGGTTAGCTCTGGTACTTCCTCGCCTGGTGCTAGCGGCGATGCCGCTACGCCAGGTTCCGGCTCGGTCTCTCGTTCGCGAGGGATCCCGAGTGTACGTTCTCCCTCGGGAGACCGTGCAGCCAAGTTTCGGCGCCAGAGTTCGCTCGGCGCCAAGAGCGGCACGGAGCAGAAGGCTGGTGAGAGCCGCTCAGGTTGACTCTTCGCCAGGGCCAGCGGCCGCTCTTGCAGCGACCAGCTGGTAACCCGGGTTTTCCCCCCTAAGAAGGCTCCTTCGGGACCTTCTAAGGGCCCGTCTCGCTCCGGCGATTCGGGGAGCTCTTCTGCTGGTCTCCTGCCCCTCCTCGGGAACAGGGCCCGTCTCTTCTTCTACCAAGGAGAAGAAGACGGGGACCAGAGGAGTACCAGCTTCGGCTGGCACTTCCTCGCCTGGTTCTAGCGGTTCTGCCGCTAAACCAGGATCCGCCTCGGCCTCTCGTTCGCGAGAAGTACCGAGTGGACGGTCTCCCGCGGGAGACCGTCCAGCCAAAGTCTTGACGCCCGAGCTCGCTCGCCGTCAAGACCGAAGCGCGGAGCAGAAGACTGGCGAGAGTCGTGCAGACGACTCTCGCCAGGCCAGCGGACGCTCTCGCAGCGACCAGCCGGCTGCTCGGGCTGACGTGACGGTCTCCGACCGGCCACGCGCTGAGGCGAGGAAGGGGTCCCCGCGGCCGTCGGTGCCAGCCGAGCAGCTGGTACCAGCCGAGCGGCTGGTGCCAGCCGAGCGGCTCGACGCGCCGAGAGGACGCTCATCCGGTCTCACCGCGACAGCGAGCCTAGCAGGTCACCTGACCGCCGCTCCCACAGGAGTCCGGGCGGATAGGGGGACCAGCAGCAGCTCCTCTGCACACGAGATCGGGGCCGCTGTTCTCGGTCCAGCCGTTTCCCTGGGAAAACGGCTCGACTAGGCCTGCAAAGTGGTCGATCGCCTGCAGCCCTCCAAGCCCGCTGGTTCTGCCAGCGAGCGAAAGAGGAGCGTCATGTCTTCCTCTCCCGTGCCTCCAACTTCCTCGGTTTGCACCAGGAAGAGCGAGGCACAGTGGGGTGATCATGAGGGGCATCCCCGCACGATCCCGTCACGACGCCGTAAGTACCAGGTACGATCTTCGGACCGACCAGGACGTACGCGCAAGTGGCAGGAGGAATCCGAGAGGGGTCTATCGCAGTTCCTCCTCCTTAAGGGGGAGGTTCTCGGAATGCTCTTGTTCGAGGGGCTTGACGGTCCTACTCTGCAAGATGCTATGACTTCTGAGATCCGGAGGAACTTTGTCGAGGTTATGGCGCTGATTCGTCAGCGCAACGACCTCGGGGAAGGATTGCCGCTCCCACCAGCAGAGCCCACGTCTCTGCTCGAGTCGTTTTGGGGCCCGAGAGGGAACCCAAACTGACGGTGGGTCTGCCGCGATCGGAGCTTGCCGATTCTGTCTTGAACCAGAGTCTCTCGTCTCCGGACAAGAAGGCTCTCTCAGTTCTGGCCGGTCGATCAAGCTACTTCCACCTCCTCTACTGCGACAGCGGAGTTTCTACGTGTCTTCGGACACCGTATTTAAATACTCCTTCGGTCCTCCTGAGAGGTTTCGACCTCGACGAGGACTGGAATGAGTCGGAGGACGGTATCGGCTCTCTCCTGTCAGGTGTCGATCAGCCCCACCCAGACGACGTTCACAGTGGCGGCAGACCCTTACCTACAGTGAGAGTTCGTAACCCTCCTCGGGAAAACGTTTTCTCCTGACGATACGTTTTCCCAGACTCTGAGAGGCCATCGCCGCAAGGCGATGGCTGCTCCTACTCTTTCCAAACTGCTAGTTCCACTGGGAAGGCGAGCGAGTATCCAATTACCTCCCCCATTCCCTCTCTCCTTACCCTTAGGCTACGAGGGAAAGGGGAGGGATCCCACAGAGATTTCTCTGTAGGATCCCACGTTGGGGACTGCGCTACCGGGGGGACCTTCGGGTCCTACCTGACGTAAGCCCCGGTCGTTGAGAAGGGATCCTGCCCATTCTCGATTTCTATCTAAGGGAATCGAGAGGACCACCAGCCGATATCGTTTGAACGAATTCGGTGGGGGTTTCGCAGACTGCTTAGAATTCTACGAATGGAATTTCTAGCGCATTCAGAGTGTTCGAGTGTTTTACGATCTCCAAACACTTAGGCGAGACCACGGTCCAAAGTGAGCGAGACGAGAATCCCCTCCCCGATATGTTACACGATAATCGGGAACCTCGCCTATGCTCGAGTTCCTGGAATTTCTAGCATTGGGAAGAAGACTGCTGCTGAAAGAAGACTATCTCACAGTAGGCGACCAACCTGGAATAGAGAAGAAGGGACGGGAATATACCAGTTTGGCTTGAACTATCGTCTTAGTATTCTGTTCACCATTGAAGCTTTCCTTCGAGGAAGACTTCTCCTTCACTCTCTTTGATAGAGATCGAAGGTGGTCGATCATCCAATCCTTATTTTGTTTTCTTGAAGGAAAGAATTTAGGATGGAGATCGTTGTTCAGAATCCTACAAATATACTACGTATATTAACCTCGCGACATGATTCTGCTAAGCAGTTGAATTGTCCGAGGGGTAGGCGCATATCCTAGTTACTCTACGGATTGCGACTTAGACGAGAAGTATTCTAATTGAACTGCAACTCGGGGTTGCCTGCAACCTCCAGGAGTTTTCAGTTTCAATTTTATATACTTATGGTTTTGTCACGACAACACCATTTCAACTTTTATATTTACCGAAATTGTTTCGCCTAAATATAATTGCTCGAGCATATCTTTTATCGGCTCGGTGGTTCTAGCCGAACGCATTCCTTTGTGGAATAATGGATACCTGGCAACTCAGGATGACGAGTCAGCGAGAGGCCAGGCTCAGCTACTGCATATTGAACTGCCTGATAGCAGCTCAGTATCAGCTGGGCCTCCGAGATGCACGGTCAGTTATGTCTCTCTCTCCCCTGCTTTGATTGACTACCGAACCGTATCTCTGCCCAACAATCATGGTTAGGTCTCTGATTAACGGGGATTCTCGCAATAATGAAGGACCATCTACTGCTGTGACGCTAGATTCCATCGCCTTCGACATTGCGAGAATTTTCAACAGAGATATCTCTTGGACTCTTTCATCTTTCTGTTTACCGCACGGTAACAGAAGTCTGTACAAGTCTCCCGCTGCATCGCACTGCGATAATGCGAATGATTTTGCAGACATCTGTTTGTCTTCAAAATATCTCGTATTCGTAGGTGTACATTTGTTCATTGTTCAACCCGAATTAACAGATGTATCATAAGACATCGCCTACTCTCCGACCTGACAGCTCTACTTCCAAATGTTTAGCCCATGAGAAGCAAATTCTTCAGGCGGCTTTCCCCTGTGTTTTCATTACTGAAGAACGCCCCGCTTTCATTGCAACTACGACTTCTCACCGGACAGCAATGAAATAGCGGTTAGCGTTTTCAGTCATTTGTAAGCACAGGTTTATGAATCTTGAGAATCCTTCTCTCGATTCGTCTGTGAAGACGTAGGTTGCATTCAATATCTACCTTCGTCTTCAATGGTACATAGTGTTGTTTCTCCTTCGCTGAGATTCAACAACTATGAGATGTTTTGCCTTCAGGGACCTCGGTCTTTAGAAGGCAATTGACTTTCGCCTGTTGGGCACATGCCTTAAGAGAATCATCACCTCGCTGTCCGGCATTGGTGACAAACAAATACATTATTTGTTTGGTCTCTCGGCATAACCCTTTAAAGGCGAAGGTCACGTGACTTACTCGGATGCTTGGACAACTTGCCTCCTACCGAACGCAGTCAGTCGGCAGCTGTCAGAGCGCCCGAGTCAGTTACGAACTACGCTGTTGACTTAGTTCGGTTGTTACAGAGCAATCATTACTTCGTTTTAATAGCTTGTCACAGTACCCATACCATCGACACCCACCATGGAGTGTCGGTGTCCTATCCACTACCGAGAACTTCGCTGCATGGGATAGGAGGATGCGAGAGACTTCGTGGCAAACAGACAGACCAGTATGGGGTACTGGACATCACCGAAGTAGAGAAGAGGGATATGGTCATGCGACTATTCCCTTCTTTTCCTCTGAGGAACTGCATGACTTCTCCTGCGAAGTCAAGCATCCAGGGGATGGGGATCCGTGACGCTCAATTTCGTACCGAACTTCGTAGCGAAGACTCAGAACCCTTCGGTCCCTGACGATTGGTTCGAGTCGTTCACAGTCCCCTCCCTAATGGACTTCACCGCCTTCGATGCGAAGGAGATGCTGCCTTGTCCGCAACAACTTCTCCATGGCACAGGTACTGAAGGCAGGGGCTGGTCCAACCAGACCACATGCCCCTCCTTCTACCTTCGGGATATTGCCCACAGGTCCTTGGATCTTTTTCCTTGGGACCAGTGGTGGCTGCTCAACACGTTGTGTAGCGAACCCAGACCCTCGCAGGCATGAACAGCATCGAGTCCTGGTGTGACCGTAGAATGGATGAGTGATGAGAGTGTGACTGGCTCCTCTTCCCATCTTTTTTTTCTTCCCCTCTACCTGTGGTTAGAGGGACACGGTCGTCACCCTGCTGGATAAGGACAAGATGCAGGTGAGCTACTCAGAGCCCCATCCTATCCCTTTCACTAGGGATAGGAGCGTATATCCACCACTTCCTCTAACAAGGGGGAGGAAGTGGATGCCAGCTTGAGACAAACCCATACTTTATGTTGCCTCTTGCAAACAGGAACAAGAGTTCTTGCTTGCTGGTACGAAGAGATACGCTTGCCTCTCTCTTAGTACTCGGCCCAGAGGTCTGACCATTGATCTTGCGGTGCACACCCTGATCAATCGGACAGAGGCTTGGATCATCCCTCGCTCTTACGACCAGGGTGGGGGAGGCATTCCAGGGATGGACGAACACCAGTCTGTTCATCAAAAGACTCAGATTCCTCCCACCAAGAAGTGAGTCTTCCTATTGTTAAAGGACCGATGGTTTGTATTACGTATCGGAACAAATGACAATTTGTCGAAAAATTGCATTTTCCTAACTATACAAACCTGAGGTCCTTTACATATAGTCCCTCCTCATGCCACCCCTCACTCTGCGTATTTTGCATGGGCAAAAGCAAAAGTGATTTGTTTACCTCCGCGCGACTGTCGGACAAGCAGGTAACTACCGTTCTCCCCGTTCGTCGAAGCTTACGACCGTTCCAGCTGCTGCTAGCTACTTCCTATTGTTAAAGGACCTCAGGTTTGTATAGTTAGGAAAAATGCAATTTTCGACAAATTGTCATTTTGGGCGAAAGTGTGTAATTGAAAAATGTAAGTACTCTTTTCATTATATTTTTGCCCTGTGCGTTCGTTGCTGAGAGCGTGATTGCGCTCGGCACGAGCCTCTTATTTTGTATGAATAGAATGCAATGAAAGTGGATTCGCAATTGCAGTATTCTTTTCATTTTCAATTATTTTAATTGCATCAATTTTAATTTTGGATCAATTTCTGCTCTTACCCGGGAATTGATCCTTACGATTTATTTTCTGTGAAAGTGAAATCGCAAGTGCAGTATTCTGTTTCATTTTCATATATATTTTATGATAGCATCATATTATTATGGATCAAGTTTCCGCTCTTACCCGGGAATTGATCTTTTCCCCTTTAAGTTCTATGAAGTGAATCGCAAGTGCAGTATTCTGTTTCATTTTCATATTACTTTTCACTGCTGTGCGGGGGTAGGGGAAGCGAAGGTCTGCCAGGAAGTCGTCGGAAAGCTCTCCCGCGACTCCCTTGGTATCCGATTCTTCGTCTTCTTTCCTGCCCCCCGCTCAGCTTCCTCGTTGTTTTTTGTATTTGGGGTCTTCCTTGCGTTCGGGGTGGGGCATGTCTCCCCCCATGTGCGTGAGGGAACCCCTCTTACTAATCTGTCTGTGCTACCGCAGGTGCTACATCCATGAGAGGACGACCTTGGACAGGTATTGGACACTGCGGCGGCAGGGCGTGCCTAGCATCCACGGGCTGCTGCAGCGTCTAGCGAGGTCTGGGGTGGTCCCTCCACTACTACCTTCCACGGCGCTTATGCTGCTCCCCCCCGCCTGGTCTACACTCCCCATGCTGTGTCGGTGACGCCGTCTGCCGCTACTAGGGCCGGTCGCCGCCGTACCGAGGGGGGGTATACCACCGCTACCTGTGTTCTTTGTGTTGCCTGCCCCAGACTTCCGCTGTTCCAGCAGCTCGCCCCTGGACCGGCCGCCAGTACTCAGGTTCCCGCTGGCTGCCGATGATTCTACGAGGCGATCGCTGGGCCTGCCGTACCTGCCGCTGATGTGATTCCCACTGCTGGCTTGGCTGTCCTTTCTGGGTCTACCGCTGCCGCTGTTCCTGCCGCTCCTGAGCTGGTTGCTGTACCTGTCGCTCTTCGTTCCTGCGCCTGTCCATGCTGGTCCTGCCCACGGTGTATCTTCCCCAGTCGCAGGTCCTTCCGGACAGGTGCAGTCGGGCAGTGTTGCTTCGGCAATAGCTCCGGCCTGGATGGAGGACCTGACGACTGTCTTGCGTGAGCTGACGAGGAAGAGGAAGAAGAAGAGGAAGGTGTCATCTTCGTCTTCATCGTCTGCTGCTGCCATCTTCCCCTTCAACTTCTAAGGCCCATAAGCCGAAGAAGAAGAAGGGCTGCTTACCCCCTAAGACGTCTCTTCGGGAACTTCTAAGGGCCCGTCCCACTCGGTGGGACGGGGGTCCTTCTGCTGGTCCTCCTGCTCCTTTGGGAGCGGGGCCCGTCTCCCCTTCCGTAAGGAAGAGATAGACGGGGACCAGAGGAGTACCAGTTAGCACTGGTACTTCCTCGCCTGGTACTAGGGCGATGCCGCTACGCCAGGTTCCGGCTCGGTCATCTCGTTCGCGAGAGATCCGAGTGTATCGCTCTCCTCGGGAGACCGTGCAAGCCAAAGTTTGCGGCGCCAGAGTTCGCTCGACGCCAAGACCGCGGCACGGAGCAGAAGGCTGGGGAGAGCCGCTCAGGTGACTCTCGCCCAGGCCAGCGGCGCTCTCTCGCAGCGACCAGCTGGTAACCTGGGTTTCCCCCCTAAGAAGGCTACTTCGGGAAATTCTAAGGCTCGTTCCACTCCCGTGGGACGGGGGGGGGTGTTCTTCTGCCGGTCCTCCTGCTCTTTAGGGAACAGGGCCCGTCTCCCTTCCGCAAGGAAGAAAGAAGACCGGGGAACCAGAGGCGTACCAACATCCACAGGTCTTCCTCGCCTGGTGTTTGCTTTGGCCGCTGTGCCGCTACCGCAGGTTCGGCAGGTCGGTCTCATCGTTCGCGAGAAGTTCCGAGTATACAATCTACCGCGGAGAGCGTATAGCCCAAATTTTGGCGCCAGAGTTCGCATCGGCACCAGGACCGTGGCACGGAGCAGAAGCTGGTGAGAGCCGCTCATGTGACTCTCGCCAGGCCAGCAGCTGCTCTCACAGCGACCAGCTGGTAACCCTGGTAGACGTGACTGTCTGACCAGCCACGGGCTGAGGCTGGGGAGAGGTCCCCCCCTCCCGATCGTTGGTGCCAGCCTCGGCTGGTACCAGCGGTATGACGCGCTGCGAGTACACGCACCGGTCTCACCGCGACAGTGGTCTCTGCAGGTCTCCTGACCGCCGCTCACACAGGGACCGCGCGGATAGGGGGACCAGCAGCAGCTCCTCTGCACACGAGATCGGGGCCGCTGTTCTCGGTCCAGCAGTTTTCCCTTGGAAACGGCTCGACTAGGCCTGCAAGTTGGCGATCGCCTGCAGCCCTCCAAGCCCGCTGGTTCTGCCAGCGAGCGAAAGAGGAGCGTCATGTCTTCCTCTCCCGTGCCGCAACTTCCTCGATTTGCACCAGGAAGAGCGAGGCACAGTGGGGTGATCATGAGGGGCATCCCCGCACGATCCCGTCACGACGCCGTAAGTACCAGGTACGATCTTCGGACCGACCAGGACGTACGCGCAAGTGGCAGGAGGTCTATCGCAGTTCCTCCTCCTTAAGAGGGAGGTTCTCGGAATGCTCTTGTTCGAGGGGCTTGACGGTCCTACTCTGCAAGATGCTATGACTTCCGAGATCCAGAGGAACTTTGTCAAGGTTATGGCGCTGATTCGTCAGTGCAGCGACCTCGGGGAAGGATCGCCGCTCCCACCAGCAGAGCCCACGTCTCGGCTCGAGTCGTTTTGGGGCCCGAGAGGGAATCCAAACTGACGGTGGGTCTGCCGCGATCAGAGCTTGCCGATTCTGTCTTGAACCAGAGTCTCTCGTCTCCGGATAAGAAGGCTCTCTCAGATCTGGCCGGTCGAACAAGCTACTTCCACCTCCTCTACTGCGACAGCGGCATTTCTACGTGTCTTCGGACACCGTATTTAAATACCCCTTCGGTCCTCCTGAGAGGTTTCAACCTCGATGAGGACTGGAATGAGTCGGAGGACGGTATCGGCTCTCTCCTGTCAGGTGTCAATCAGCCCCACCCAGACGACGTTCACAGTGGCGGCAGACCCTTACCTACAGGGCGAGTTTGTAACCCTCCTTGGGAAAACGTTTTCCCAGACTCTGAGAGGCCATCGCTGCAAGGCGAGGGCTGTTCCTACTCTTCTCCAACTGCTAGTTCCACTGGGAAGGCGAGAGAGTATCCAATTTCTCCCCTATTCCCTCTTTCCTTACGGCTACGAGGGAAATGGGAGGGATCCTACAGAGATTTCTCTGTAGGATCCCACGTTGGGGACTGCGCTACCGGGGGGACCTTCGGGTCCTACCTGACGTAAGCCCCAGGACCACCGGCCGATATCGTTTGACGAATTCGGTGGGGTTTCGCAGAGTGCTTAGAATTCTACGGAATTTCTAGCGCATTCAGTGTTTTCGAGTTTTTTACGATCTCCAAACACTTAGGCGAGACCACGGTCCAAAGTGAGCGAGACGAGAATCCCCGATAATTGTTACACGATAATCGGGAACCTCACCTATGCTTGAATTCCTGGAATTCTAGCATTGGGAAGGAGAATGCTACTGAAGAAGAGTATCTCATAGTAGGCGACCAACCTGGAATAGAGAAGAACGGACGGGAACATCCAGTTTATCGTCTTCGGTATTCTGTTCACCATTGAAGCTTTCCTTCGAGAAGACTTCTCCTTCACTCTCTTTGATAGAGATCGAAAGGGTGGCGATCTCCAATCCTTATTTTGTTTTTTCTTGAAGGAAAAGAATTTAGGATGGAGATCGTTGTTCAGAATCCTACAAATATACTACGTATATTAACCTCGCGACATGATTTCTGCTAAGCCAGTTGAATTGTCCTTGAGGGGTAGGCGCATATCCTAGTTACTCTACGGATTGCGACTTAGACGAGAAGTATTCTAATTGAACTGCAACTCGGGGTTGCCTGCAACCTCCCAGGAGTTTTCAGTTTCAATTTTATATACTTATGGTTTTTGTCACAACAACACCAAATCAGCTTTTGTATTTACCGAAATTTGTTTCGCCTAAATATAATTGCTCGAGCATATCTTTTATGCTCGGTGGTTCTAGCCGAACGCATTCCTTCGTGGAATAATGGATTACCTGGTAACTCAGGATGACGAGTCAGCGAGAGTTCAGCTACTGCGTATTGAACTGCCTGATGGCAGCTCAGTATCAGCTGGGCCTCCGAGATGCACGGTCAGTTATGTCTCTCTCTCCCCTGCTTTGATTGACTACCGAACCGTATCTCTGCCCAACAATCATGGACTTAGGTCTCTGATTAACGGGGATTCTCGCAGTAATGAAGGACCATCTACTGCTGTGACGCTCGATTCCATCGCCTTCGACATTGCTAGAATTTTCAACAGAGATATCTCTTGGACTCTTTCATCTTTCTGTTTACCGCACGGTAACAGAAGTCTGTACTAGTCTCCCGCTGCATCGCACTGCGATAATGCGAATGATTTTGCAGACATCTGAGTTTGTCTTCAAAATATCTCGTATTCGTAGGTGTGCAATTGTTCACCCCGAATTAACAGATGTGTCAGAAGACATCGCCTTCTCTCCGATCTGACAGCTCTACTTCCAAATGTTCAGCCCATGAGAAGCAGTTCTTCATGCAGCTCTCCCCTGTGTTTTCATTACTGAAGAACGCCCCGCTTTCATTGCAACGACGTCTCCTCACCGGACATCAATGAAATAGCGGTTAGCGTTTTCAGTCATTTGTAAGCACAGGCTCTGAATCTTGAGAATCCTTCTTTCGATTCGTCTGTGAAGACGTAAGTTGCATTCAATGTCTACCTTCGTCTTCAACGGCACATAGTGTTGTTTCTCCTTAGCTGAAATTCAACAACTATGAGAATGTCTTGCCTTCAGGGACCTTGGTCTCTAGAAGGCAATTGACTTTTGCCTGTTGGGCACATGCCTTAAGAGAATAATCACCTCACCGTCCGGCATCGGTGACAAACAAATACACTATTTGTTTGGTCTCTCGGCATAACCCTTTAAAGGGTGAAAGTCACGTGACTTACTCGGATGCTTAGACAACTTGCCTTACTACCGAACCAGTCATCTGGCAGCTGTCAGAGCGCCCGAGTCAGTTACGAACTACGCTGTGGACTTCGCTCGGTGGTTTCCGATCAATCATTACTTCGTCCTAATAGCTTATTGTCCCAGTACCCATACCATCGACACCCACCATCGAGTGGCGGTGTCCTATCCACTAACCGAGAAGAACTTCGCTGCATGTGGATAGAGGATGCGAGACACTTCGCTGCAGACGGATAGGATCAGTATGGGTACTGGACATCACCGAAGTCGAGAGAGGGGATAGGTCATGCGACTATCCCTTCTTTTCCCCTGAGGAAACTGCATGACTTTTCCTGCGAAGTCAAGCATCCAGGGGATGGGGATCCGTGACGCTCGATTTCGGACCGAACTTCGTAGCGAAGACTCAGAACCCTTCGGTCCCTGACAATCGGTTCGAGTCGTTCACAATCCCCTCCCTAATGGACTTCACCGCCTTCGATGCGAAGGAGATGCTGCTTTGTCCGCAAGAACTTCTCCATGGCGCAGGTACTGAAGGCATGGGTCTGGTCCAACCAGAACCACATGCACCTCCTTCTACCTTCGGGATATTGCCCACCACAGGTCCTTGGATCTTTTTCCTTGGGACCCGTGGTGGCCTGCTCAACACGTTGTGTAGCGAAACTCAGACCCTCGCAGGCTGAACAGCATCGAGTCCTGGTGTGACCATAAGAATGGATGAGTAAATGAGATTGTGACTGGCTCCTCTTCCCATCTTTTTCTTCCCCTCTACCTGTGGTTAGAGGGACATGGTCGTCACCCTGCTGGATAAGGACGAGATGCAGGTGAGCTACTCAACAGAGCCCCATCCTATCCTTTCACTAGGGATAGGAGCGTATATCCACCACTTCCTCCAACAAGGGGGAGGAAGTGGATGCCAGCTTGAGACAAACCCATACTTTATGTTGCCTCTTGCAAACAGGAACAAGTTCTTGCTTGCTGGTACGAAGAGATACGCTTGCCTCTCTCTTAGTACTCGGCCCAGAGGTCTGACCTTTGATCCTGCGGTGCACACCCCGATCAATCGGACAGAGGCTTGGATCTCTCCCTCGCTCTTTACGACCAGGGAGGCATTCCAGGGATGGACGAAACACCAGTCTGTCATCAAAAGACTCAGATTCCCTCCCACCAAGAAGTGAGTCTTCCTATTGTTAAAGGACCGATGGTTTGTATTACGTTATCGGGAACAAATGACAATTTGTCGAAAATTGCATTTTTCCTAACTATACAAACCTGAGGTCCTTTACATATAGTCCCTCCTCATGCCACCCCTCACTCTGCGTATTTTGCATGGGCCAAAAGCAAAAGTGATTTGTTTACCTCCGCGCGACTGTCGGACAAGCAGTTTAACTACCGTTCTCCCCATTGTTCCAAAGCTTACGACCGTTCCAGCTGCTGCTAGCTACTTCCTATTGTTAAAGGACCTCAGGTTGTATAGTTAGGAAAAATGCAATTTTCGACAAATTTGTCATTTTTGTTTTCTTGAAGGAAAAGAATTTAGGATGGAGATCGTTGTTCAGAATCTACAAATATACTACGTATATAACCTCGCGACCAGTCATATATATATATATATATGTATATATATATATATATATATATATATATATATTATA
>NC_087208.1:10692315-10717315 GCF_015104395.2 Macrobrachium nipponense | reverse complement strand
CTTAATCGATGGTACCTGGTTATTTAATTTAGAGAGTAAATCATTTACATCAATACCGACAGGAAGAACAGACTAAACAATCATCAACGTAACGATACCACTTTACAGGAATATGAATGATATTAGGTAAGTAGCGTTTTTCGAAGAATTCCATATACAGGTTTGAGAGCAATGGTGATAAAGGTTTTGTACATGAACTTCCCTGCCAGATATATACTTAGCTATAGTCTCCGACGTTCCGACAGAATTTCAAATCTCGCGGCACACGCGACAGGTAGGTCAGGTGGTCTACCTTACCCGCCGCTGGGTGGCGGGAGTATGAACCAATCTATCTCTCCAGCCAGATTTTTTTCTGTCGCTGAAGCGATAACAAAACTGTTGTCGTTTCTTCCGATATATTCTCATTTCTCGCTTGCCTGGAGATTGATTTGAACATTTTGGTGACGTATTCGCTCTATGTGGCTTGGCATACGCTTATTGTGGACCGTATGACTTTGCGCTGGATTTTCCTGTAGAATGTCTGATTTTGATTCTGTTTCCAAAAACTCCGGTTTGTTAGAGTATGTGTGACCGATGGATGTAAGGTGAGGTTACCGAAAGCTGCGGTGGACCCTCACACTTTCTGTGTTAAATGTAGGGGGAATGAATGTTCGTTTAGTAAACCCGTGTCAAGAGTGTGAGGTTTTGAACGAAGATGAATATAAGGCTCTTTCTTCTTATATTAGGAAACTTGAAAGGGATAGGGTACGTAAAGCTTCTTCAAGGAGCTCGAGCAGGTCGAGAATGAGTGAGAATGAAAACTAACATTAATGTAGTTTTTAGAACCTTCCTCCCAGGTCTCAGCTCCTGCTCCCCGCACCGAAGCCGTAGATTCGTCTTCGGAGGCGGCGGCCTCAAAAGCTTCCTTGTGTTTCTAAGGAAGACAAGAATCTTCGTACTGAGCAAGGTAAGAGTGTCAGTGATGATAAGTGCAGTGTACCCAGTGATGTGGAGGGGTGCGTCTGACCGGCTCCTTAGTGCCTCCAGGCCCTAGACCTCTTCCAGACTCCCAGTTCCAGTGGAGGAGGAAAGTCGAAAGCCGCAGGAGGGCTAGGGAGAGCCCCCACCGGTCAGGCGTCCCCTCGGCAGATCCTGAAGTTCGCTCCCAGGCTGCCTTGGATCGTAAGAAGAAGAATATTCTTCGCCAGTGTTTTTCGTCATCCTCTTCTCCTTCGCCGAAGCTGTGGGTGGAGCTCTAAGGAGGCGTCACGCCCGTTGAAGAGGGCCTGCGGAGGCTCCCTTCAGTACGTTAGCGTCCAGCCCAGAAGACTTTCTGATGTAGCTCCTTGCAAGCAAAGAAGCCTAGGAGATACCGGTGATCGCCCTCCTTCTCCCGCGCCTCGCGCTGAGCTTGCTTCGGAAGAAGATCCTGGGGACTCTCCTTCTCGAGTACTAGCGGGCCTACAAGCTCAGATCACAGCCTTGGCGGACTCCTTGGCATCGAGATCGCGTAGAAGGAAGGATTTGTCTCTCCCGATCAAGAGATCGAGGCGCGTTTCGTCGGAAGAGCGCTCTCCTTGCAATCGGCGTTCTCCTTCTTTTGAGGATTCTTCTACTCATCGTAACATTTCACGAGAGGAACACCACTCCCGCTCGGAGGTGTCGAGACGCCATTCGACGGATAGCGCTCCTTGGACTATGAAGATATTTCCTCAAATCGGATTCCTGCTCGGGTAGACGCTCATCCCCTTCTGTTTCTCCTTCTTCTAGAGTTCGTGCAAGAAGAGAGAGTCGCTCAGTCATAGAAGACTTGGTTCGTCTTCGCCGTCTCTTCTTTCTTCTCCTCGTCTTTCTCAGAGAACCTAGGGAATGCCCTTCTGGAAGTAGGCGCACTTCTCCTTCCGACTACTGTAGTCGGGCGTCGGATAACGTGACTGGTAGGCGCTCATCGCATGGAGTTCGCTCCTCCCCTGTAAGACATCAAGAGTCTAGTAGGAGCCCTGCTCCTGGTAAGCGTCATTCTTTTAGTAGATGTTCTCCTGCGGAGAAAGACACCTTGATCCTCGTTTGCTTCGTTCTCCTAGTAGGCGCTCTTCGTTCTCAGAGCTCCCTACTCCTCATCGTCTCCTCTTGCTAGAAGTCAAGAACGCCTCAAGCGCCCTGCTTCTGTTAGGCGCTCGGAGCCTTACAGACGTTCTCCCCTCGGTAAGGACCAAGATCTCGCCGAACGCCCTGTTCCGTTAAGCGCTCGGAGCGTAGCAGCCGCTCTCCACGCTTCGTAGGCATCAAGAGCCTCTCGAGCGCCCTGCTCCTGAAAGGCGCTCTATTTTAGCAACGTTTCGCCGCTTGGTAGGCGCCAGGATCCTCTAAGCGCCCTGTAACAGATAGGCGCTCGGCGCCTAGTAGCCGCTCTCCTCGCGATCGGCGCCAGGATCTTAGCAGGCGCTCTCCCTCTCGTAGTTTCCCTAGGGATAGACGTGGTCTTTCTAGAGAATGCGAGTTTAGACAAGAATTTTCGGATAAGCGCCCTTCTTTTACAAACTCGTCGTTCTCCTGTACGCCTTTCTACTTTGGAATCTTCTCCTCATTCAAGACGTTTGTCTCCTTCATCGCACTGTACCCCAGCTAGGAAATCATCTAAGGATTCTCATAAGGATCCTCATCCCCGTTCTCCTCCTCAAGAAGACCAGGAAGCCTCTGAGGAAGAAACTAATACATCGGCAACAGTTTCTTCGTACAAGAAGCTCACAGAACTCTCCTTCAGGAGTTCGGAGAGTCTTTGAGCCCTACTCGCTCCTCCTTCTCCACACTCGTTGTTCTCCACAGCGAAAGCAACGAAAGGATCTTCGTGTGTGAGAATGAAGCCGACTCTTTCTATGAAGAAAAGCGCTCAAGAGTTTCGGTTCATGGATGCGTACTAAAGAGGAAGCGGGGAAAACAATGTTTGCCTTCCCTCCGTCGAAGCTTTCAGGAAGGACAGGATTTTGGTATGAGACAGGAGAACCCTTGGGACTGGGCCTTCCGTCTTCAGCTGACGCAGATTTTTCGGCACTAGTAGACGCCACTAGAAGATCAGCTTTGAATTCGGCCAGAACAACGTGGGCAATGAATGAAATGGATCACATTCTAAAAGGCATTTTTAGAGTCTTGGAAGTTTTCAACTTTCTCGATTGGTTCCCTCGGAGTCCTAGCCAAGAAAACTCAAGGACCGGACACGTTTTCTCCGGAGGATTTTGAATTGTGTCTTATCCTGTATGGATAAATCGGTGAGAGATGGGGCCAGCGAAATAGCTTCACTGTTTGGAGCAGGGGTCTTGAAGAAAAAGATCAGTATTTTGCTCATTTTTAAACAAAATCGGTCTCACATGCTCAGAGATCGTCTTTGCTTTTTGCCCCGCTCTCTACACAGCTGTTTCCTAAACACCTGGTTCAAGACATTTCGAAGGCTCTCTCTGCCAAAAGCTACGCAGGACCTTCTAGCACAGTCTGCAAGGAAGCCGCGCCCTACCTTCCAGACTAAGACAAAGAAAAGCTAAGCCGACCTCTCAGGAACCCTTTCGAGGGGCATCTACCTCTAGATCCTCTTCGTTCAGAGGTCGGAAACCAAACAGAAGAGGGAGGACTTTTACGAAGTCAATCAAAACCTCCCAAGTAAGACTCAAGTCCTTCAGGACAACTGTAGGCGCCAGGCTTTTACAGTTTGCAGAAGTCTGGGCCCGGAAAGACGCAGATGCCTGGACCCTGTCTATTTTGAGGAAGGGCTATCTAATCCCGTTCTTTTCGAGGCCTCCCTTGACGAATACCCCGAGGGAGTTGACGGCCAGATACAGGGACCCATCATGAATCAAGCCCTCCGACTAGCGGTAGACCAGATGCTGGAAAAGGAGGCGATCGAACTAGTGGCAGATCATCTTTCGGCAGGCTTTTACAACCGCCTGTTCCTAGTTCCAAAATCCTCAGGAGGATGGAGACCGGTGTTGGATGTAAGCGCCCTGAACTTCTTCGTCGAAAAGAAGAAGTTCACGATGGAGACCACTGCCTCGGTGTTAGCAGCACTCCGTCCAGGGGACTGGATGGTGTCCTTGGACTTACAGGACGCTTACTTCCACGTACCAATCCATCCTTCCTCGAGGAAGTTTCTAAGATTTCATGATGGGGGGAAGAATCTTCCAATTCAGGCCCTGTGTTTTGGCCTCTCCACGGCCCCCCAAGTCTTTACGGCCATCATGAGGAATGTGGCACAATGGCTTCACCTGGAAGGGGTGAGGATTTCGCTCTATCTCGACGATTGGCTTATAAGGGCCAATTCCAGAGATCGTTGTCTGAAGGACTTGAAGAAAACCCTGGATTTGACTTATTTCCTTAGGACTTCTGGTCAATCTGCAGAAGTCAAGTCTGATTCCCGCTCAAGAGTGCGTTTATCTGGGGATCCAGATGAACTCTCTGAGTTTTCGGGCTTTTCCGTCACAGGAGAGGATAGCCCGGGGACTCGAAAAAGTAACAACCTTCTTAGGGAAAGAAGTATGCACAGTGAGGGAGTGGATGAGTCTGCTGGACGCTCTCCTCACTGGAGCAATTTGTTTCCCTAGGAAGGTTGCACCTGAGACCGCTCCAATTCTTTCTTCATCGGAATTGGAGTCGTCCTTCTCAGGATTGAAGTTCTCCCTGTCAATTACTCTTCAAATCAAGAAGGAGTTAGCATGGTGGGCGGATCCCGACAAGTTCTCGCAGGGACTGCCTCTTCAATCCCAGAAACCCAGCCTGGTGTTGTTCTCCGATGCGTCGGAAACAGGTTGGGGGGCGACTCTGGGAACCAAGGGAGGTGTCAGGAACCTGGATGGGGGACCAGTCTTCTGGCACATCAACAGGAAAGAACTAATAGCGTGTGGCTTGCTCTGAAGGAGTTCGAGTCAGATGTGACAGGAGCAGTTGTGCAAATAAACTCGGACAACACACGGCTCTGGCATACATCAGGAAACAGGGGGGACGCATTCCTTCTCTCTGTACGAAACAGCAAGAGATCTTCTTCTGTGGACAGAAGAAAGGGGGATAAAACTTCTCACCAGATTCGTACAGGGAGGAAGGAATGTAAGGGCAGATCTCCTCAGCAGGAAAGATCAGGTCCTTCCCACAGAGTGGACTCTGCACCAAGATGTTTGCCAGAGCCTTTGGAAGTTGTGGGGCAGGCCTCTCTTAGACCTGTTTGCAACTGCAAAGAACAAAAGACTGGATCTGTATTGCTCTCCCATCTCGGATCCAGGAGCAAATAGGGATAGACGCCCTCCTACTCGATTGGAAAGGACTCGATGTATACGCGTTTCCCCCTTCAAGATTCTGGGGTTGACTTTAAAAAGTTCGCAGAGTCAGATTCCGCGAGGATGACTTTGATAGCTCCCTTTTGGCCAGCACAAGATTGGTTCACAGAGGTGCTGGAATGGCTAGTGGATTTTCCAAGATCGCTTCCTCTAAGGAGCGATCTACTCAGACAGCCCCACCCTTCGACAGGTACCACAAAAAACCTCCCCGCTCTCAGTCTGACTGGCTTCAGACTGTCCAGAAACTGGTCAGAGCGAAAGGCTTTTCGTCAGCAGCTGCTAAGGCAATCGCTAGAGCGAGAAGGTCTTCCACATTACGAGTGACCAATCGAAGTGGGATGTCTTCAGAAGATGGTGCAAGAGGAATAACGTTTCCTCTTCCAGTACCTCTGTGAATCAAATCGCAGACTTCTTTTTATTCTTAAGACAAGAATGTGGCTTAGTCGTTTCGACGATTAAAGGCTATCGTAGTATGTTGGCGAATGTCTTCAGGCACAGGGGCCTCAACTTATCGGAAGATAAGGACCTACAGGACCTTATTAGGTCGTTTAATACAACGAAAATGCAGTATCCTAAGACACCTAGCTGGAATTTGGATGTAGTCCTTCAATTCCTTGGTCCTCTAGGTTTGAACCCCTAATTCAGCCTCATTCAGAGACCTTACCAGGAAGACTCTGTTTTGATGGCTCTAGCTTCCGCCAGAAGATGAGTGAGCTTCAGGCGATTGATGGTAATGTGGGTTTTAAGGGAGGACTCTCTCATTTACTCTTTCCTTCCTGGTGTTTTTCTTGCAAAGAATGAGAACCCATCAAGTCCATGGCCGGGGAAGAACTTCGAGATTCGTGGGTTATCTTCTTTGGTAGGAGAAGAAACCGAGAGAACTCTTTGCCCAGTGAGAATGGTGAAATACTACCTTAGAAGAAAAGAGCAACTGAAAGCCAACCGAGAGGTACTGTGGTGTTCAGTAAAAGAGCCTACTCGTCCATTGTCGAAGAACGCATTGTCCTTCTTCTTGAGAAGCCTCATCAAAGAAGCACACGGATCCTGCAGAGAAGAACATCTTAGGCTTCTTAAAGTGAAAGCACACGAAGTAAGAGCCATAGCAACTTCTCTTGCTTTCAACAAGAATATGTCCGTGCGAAATCTGATGGAGACAACATCTGGAGATGTCAGTCAGTGTTCGCGAACACTACTTACGTGATGTGAGAATCACTTACGAAAAATGCTTCGCCTTGGGCCCGTACGTATCTGCGGATTCAGTGCTGGGGCAGGGAGCTGGAACTCATCCTGTTTAGTAGTATAAATTTTTCCCCTTGTATTTGTTGTTGTTGGTTGCCTTAAAGAGGATGCATGAAGGCATCTCTTTAGGTCGTAATACTATCTTTAGTAGTTTGGTTAGGTGGTCTGATGATGTGGCTCCTTGCAGTAGTAGTGGTTAGGACCTGTTAAGATAGGGACGAACTCCCTTTAACAGGATCCGACTTGGATCTACCACACAAAGGGATCACATATCCCAGTGGTAGATCCGAGAGTCTTTCAGCATCAGGTCACGTCCTAGCTGTAGCTCTCCAGCAACGCAGACTCAGAGATAATATCAATGAAGTCTTCTGCCTGAACAGGTAAGAACCAAGGTTATTTATATCCTACAACATCAGTTGTTTCTTATCTCTCCTTATTACTTTAGCTGTCTCTTACCCTCCACCAAGGGTGCCAATCAGCTAATATATATCTGGCAGGGAAGTTCATGTACAAAAATGATATTGTTAAACTACAATAAAGTTTTGTACATACTTACCTGGCAGATATATAGTCTAATGGCCCACCCAGCCTCCCTCAGGAGACAGGTGAAAGAGAAAAAATCTGGGGCTGGAGAGATAGATTGGTTCATACTCCGCCACCCAGCGGCGGGTAAGGTAGACCACCTGACCTACCTGTCGCGTGTGCCGCGAGATTTGAAATTCTGTCGGAACGTCGGAGACTATAGCTAAGTATATATCTGCCAGGTAAGTATGTACAAAACTTTATTGTAGTTTAACAATATCATATTTCCCATTGCCATGCCAAAAATTTGTTGATAAAATTCACCATTGAATATAAACTTACAATCACAAATGCACAAACTCGTGAGTGAAATAATGTGACTTATAGGTAGAGGTAATTCATGCTGAGTTAGTTCATTGCTAAGATATTCTAAAATAGAGTCTATAGGGACTTTAGTAAAAAGAGAACATACGTCAAAACTAACGAATCTATCAGTAGGGCAAAGAGCAATTTTGTATAATTTATCAACTAAATCTAGAGAATTATATATATGAGAATCGGAGATGGTTCCAAGTAACGGGGACAAGATCTTAGTGATATATTTCGAGAGTTTATATGAAATTGAAACAACAGTACTGATAATAGGCCGCATAGGGTTATTTTCTTTGTGCGTTTTGACTAATCCGTATAAGTAAGGTAGCGAAGGAGAATTGACTGACAATTTGCCTAGTAGTTCTGTTTTATCTTTAAGGATACTTTTCACTATGCTATTGAAGTTTTTATGACTTGATCAAGAGGATTTTTTGTTAGTTTTTTATAAGTCACATCATCATCCAGTAGGGCTTGCATACGTGATATGTAGTCAGCTTTATCTAAAATTACTATACTATTTGACTTATCAGCTTTTGTGATGTGGATAGTATTGTCCTTTTTTAAGATCGGTCAAACTTTTCTTATAGCGAGCAGGGAAGTTACTTTCATGCTTAACATTGGCAGCTCCGTAAACAATACCTTTAATCATGTCGACATGATTTTGAGGAAGATCACAATATTTTTCAAATTTACTTAGGGATGACCCAATCATTAAAGCCGAAGGTCTACTTGTTGCAAAGAAAGATAAACCATATCCAAGCGCACTCACAACATTTTCACTTATTTGTTTACTAGATAAGTTAACAATATATATATATATATATATATATATATATATATATATATATATATATATATATACTATATATATATATATATATATATATATATATATATATATATATATATATTGTGATCTTCCTCAAAATCAATGTCGACATGATTAAAGGTATTGTTACGGAGCTGCCAATGTTAAGCATGAAAGTAACTTCCCTGCTCGCTATAAGAAAAAGTTTGACCGATCTTAAAAAGGACAATACTATCCACATCACAAAAGCTGATAAGTCAAATAGTTTAGTAATTTTAGTAAAGCTGACTACATATCACGTATGCAAGCCCTACTGGATGATGATGTGACTTATAAAAAACTAACAAAAAATCCTCTTGATCAAGTCATAAAAAAACTTCAATAGCATAGTGAAAAGTATCCTTAAAGATAAACAGAACTACTAGGCAAATTGTCAGTCAATTTCTCCTTCGCTACCTTACTTATACGGATTAGTCAAAACGCACAAAGAAAAAATAACCCTATGCGGCCTATTATCAGTACTGTGGTTCAATTTCATATAAACTCTCGAAAATATATCACTAAGATCTTGTCCCCGTTACTTGGAACCATCTCCGATTCTCATATATATAATTCTCTAGATTTAGTTGATAAATTATACAAAATTGCTCTTTGCCCTACTGATAGATTCGTTAGTTTTGACGTATGTTCTCTTTTTTTTTTACTAAAGTCCCTATAGACTCTATTTTAGAATATCTTAGCAATGAACTAACTCAGCATGAATTACCTCACCTATAAGTCACATTATTTCACTCACGAGTTTGTGCATTTGTGATTGTAAGTTTATATTCAATGGTGAATTTTATCAACAAATTTTTGGCATGGCAATGGGAAATCCTTTATCACCATTGCTCTCAAACCTGTATATGGAATTCTTCGAAAAAACGCTACTTACCTAATATCATTCATATTCCTGTAAAGGGTGGTATCGTTACGTTGATGATTGTTTAGCTGTTCTTCCTGTCGGTATTGATGTAAATGATTTACTCTCTAAATTAAATAACCAGGTACCATCGATTAAGTTTACTCTAGAATTAGAAAAAGACAATTGCCTCCCTTTCTTAGACGTTTTGATACATAGAGAACCATTTCAGTGTAAATTCAGTATTTATATGGAAACCGACTAAACAACTTAACTTATGTTCATTTCTTCTCAGGCCACCATCTTAATATAAAAATATCAATTTTTTCCTCTATGTTTTTACGAGCATTGCGAATTGTGTAGTCCACAATATTTGGATCAAGAAATTGAATACATAAGAAAAATAGGAAAGATTTATGCTATCCTTCACATATATTAGACATTTGTTATAATAAAGCCCACAAAAAGTTTTATACTGAAAACAACACACAGAAAGAAAATTCTAAGAACATTCTCAGTTTGCCTTATTTTAAGGGGGAACGGATTTGAAAACCATTAAACCATTGTTAAAAGCTTTTAATGTCAACCTTGTTTCTTCCTATAATAATACACTAAAAAGAATGTTAATAAAAAATGGCCCCAGAGAAAGCAACAACATAATATATAAAATTCCATGTATGGATTGTCCCTCATTCTACCTCGGACAGTCGAGCAAGGGCTTAGAAGTAAGGCTAAGCCAGCATAAATACTCTGTAAAAACTGGGCAAAAATCTAATGCATTATTTATTCATTAAGTGAAAACAACCACCGAATTAATTGGATTGACAGTTCAGTAATTGCACGGTCAAGAGATGTCTTATCACGAAATCTTTTAGAATCTGCTTTAATACAACTTAATTTTCATTGTAATTTCAATTGTTAGTCGTGGCCTTTTTCATTTAGACCCTTGTATCTGTAACATGTTTAAGAATGACCCTCAAATATTATAATTTATGACTTAAATAAAAATCAGTTGCCTTAGAGTTATTAAAAAAAAAAAATTTTTTTATTGTAATGTATGTCTGTCATTTTTTGTGAATATGTTTTGTCTACCAGGTTCCGTATAGCTGTCACCTATAATCCTTTAATTGTCTGGAGATTGTATCTGAGTATGATTGTCTTAAACCTTTAATTGCACCCTTTGTTTATGCTTGTTTTGGGAAGGTTTCTTATCTTCAGGTGTGTCGGATTCTAGGCACTAATCCTTTTATAATCCCTATCTGTCAGTTTATACGACCAATTCTTGTATTGTCTTTTCTCATATTTTTGTCAGTAGCTGCTTCAGTAAAGGGCTTTTCAGCCGAAATCTCGCAGACTCCTTCGTTATTTTTCCTTCGTGGCATTTATCTTTATTTATATATGTATATATAATATATATATTTATATATATAATGTATATATATATATATATAATATATATATATATATATATAATATCTGTATATATATATGTAATGTATAGTATAGATATCATATATATACTATATATATATATAGTATATAGTATATATATTATATATATATATATATAAATATATATTATATAATATATAGTATATTAATATAATATACTAAATTATATTTAATATATATGTATTATAATATGTATGATATATATATTAATATAATATATATATATATCAATATATATATATATATATTTATAGTATATAATGTATATATATATATATAATATATACTATATATATATATATAATATATAGTTAATATAGTATACATATGGTATATATATATATATATAGTATCATATATATATATTATTATAATATAGTATTATAATATATAGTATATATATATACATATGTAATAAAATAATATATTATATATATATTATATATATATTGTTATAATATAATATATATATATAAATTATATATATTATATATTATATATATATATATATATATATATATAATATGTATTATATTATATATATTATTTAAATATTATATATAATATATTATATATATACAATATATTATACTATATGTATATATTATATATATTATATATATATATATATATAATATATTATATTATATAGTGTGTATATTATTATATTATATATATTAATATAATAGTATATATATACTATATATATATATGTATAATATATATTATGTATATATTATATTAGTTATACTATTATATATGTTATATATATATATGTATATATTTTATATATATATGCACTATATCATATATATGTATAACATATATGTATATATATATTATATGTATATATATGTATCTATATTATATATATATATATGTATATGTATATATTATAATATATATATATATTTAATATAAATATATATCTATCTATATCTATCCTATCTATCTATCTATATATATATATATATATATATATATATATATATATATATATATATATATATATATATAGATATAAGGAAAAAATAAAGCAAAAAATCTTTATTTCTGGGCTCAGTCCGTGTCGCTTTGTGAAATATCCCTTTAGTTCATATTTCTAAGGTAAATAATACTAACATTACCAGAGAAAAATAAAAGAGGGGGATGTCAGAGTATCTGACTCGCTCACCCTAAATAAATGAGGGTGTCAGTATGGTACTGGGGCGAGTGAGACCACTACCACGGACCTCTTGTCATTTAGAATTCTCCTTCACCAAAATCCCCCTCCTCGAGAGAGCTGGTACACAGCCGGCGCCAGCAACTACTACTACACACCCACCCACGCCGACAGCAGCGCCTCTTGTGGTCATCCTTTTCTTTAGCGACTTCTCGCACGCACGTGATTTTTCTCTGCTCTGTGTTTTGTGCCCTAACTTTGGATTATCTTTCCACTATGGAGTTCCAAGCTATCGCCGCAGCTAAGTTATGTACTGCCGAAAGGTTACACATATTTTTAGCCAGTCAGGATCCGTTTTAACCATTTTTGTACATGAAAACTTACCCAGTAGATATATACTTAGCTATAGACTCGGTCGTCCCGACAGAATTTCAAAACTCACGGCACATGCGACAGGTAGGTCAGGTGTACCCCCATTCCCGCCGCTGGGTGGCGGGATCCGGAACCATTCCCGTTTTCTAAGACATAATTTCTCTGTCGGTTGAACGGACAACACCTATTGTTCGTACCTCCACCTTGGATTTCAACTCGTTTGCCGAGAATTTGGATTGGTTTTTTGGTGACGTATTCTGTTTTTTCTCTGGCTTGGCATACGCTTATTGTGGACTGTTTTTCGACTTTGGTATTGACTACTCTTTCACGATGTCTGACGCTAAGGCTTCACCTATGTTTAGGGTTTGTAGTAGGGAAGGTTGTAAAGTTAGGCTACCGAAATCGTCGGTAGACCCTCATAATGTTTGCTCTAAATGTAGAGAGAATGAATGTTCTTTTAATAACACCTGTATTGAGTGCGAGAACCTAACAGAGCTTGAATGGAAGGAGTTATCTTCTTACGTTAGGAAACTTGAAAGGGATAGAGTAAGGAAAGCTTCAGCTAGATCATCTAGTAGATCTTGTTCTCTAGAACAGGAAGTTCATAACTCTCCTATTACTAACGATTTTCCCTTAGCCACAGCTGCTTCTCCCCGTACTGAATCCAAAGATTCTTCCTCTGAAAGGGAAAATGTGAAAGCTTCTATCAAGAAACTCCAGGCTCAGTTACGAGCGTTAAATGAAGGTAAGAGTGGTGATAGTGATTTGTGCAGTGTCCCCAGTGCAGTGGGTTCCTCATTGCTCCTAGGCCTAGACCTCTTCCAAACTCCCAGGACCAGGGGAGGAGGAATGTCGAAAGCCGCAGGGAGGATGCAGAACATCCCCAACGGTCAGGCGTCCCTTCGGCAGATCCTGTTGTTAAGTCCCAGGCTGCCTTGGATAGCCGCAGAAAAGGCTTCCTAAGGGAGTGTTTTTCGGCCTCGGACTCTTCCTCTCCTAAAAGAGGATGGAGTTCGGCCTCTCAATCGCGCCCTTTGAAGAGAACCTGGAAGGCGCCAAAAGGAGACGCAGCTGATTCCAGCCCAGAGCGTTTTCCCGAGTATTGGCCCTCGGATCCTAAGAAGGCGAGACAGGAGGAGCCCTCTCTTCAGGATCCAACGAAGAAGTTCCTGATTAACCTGCAGGAGCAGTTATCCTCTTTAGTAGGCTCTTTCGCTAAGGATTCGACAAGGAGGAAAGATGTTTCGCTCCCTGTTAAGAGTTCCTCTAAGCGCCCCTCTACGTATAGGAGAGAGACCACACACTCTCCAAGGCGTTTATCGCCTTCGTCGAGAGACTCTTCGGATAGGAGTTTTTCTCCTGACAGGCGATTCCTTTCGCCCTGTAGGCGCTTTTCTCCAAGAGATAAGCGCCCTCCTTTGGACAAGGCTTTGAATCCTGGCAGACAGGAAGCATGTAGCCTCTCCCCTTCTAGACGCCGTGAATTGAGCAGAAGTCTCGATCGGTTTAGGTTCAAAGAACCGGAAGAGAACCTAAACCAATTCAAGTATAAGGATCCTTTGGGACTACAGGACCAGGATTGGAAGGAGCCAGTCAGGCGCAAAGAGGCAGTGAGACGCAAGGAAGGTCGTCAAGAGCCTCGCAAGCCCCAGGATTCAGGGCGTCAGGAGTCATTTAGACGGCAAGAGTCAGGACGCCAGGAGTCAGGGCGCCAGGAGTCTGTTAGGCGGCAGGAGTCAGGACGCCAGGAGCCTGCTAGGTGTCAGGAGTCAGGGCGCAGGGAGCCTTTCAAGCGCCCTGAATCAGGACGTCAGGAGCCTATCAAGCGCCGAGAGTCTTGCGAACCTCAAGTGACTAGGCAACAAGAGTCTAGTAGGCGCAAGAATGTTTCTGGCCGCCAGGAGCCTCATTCTTCGTATAGAAGTTTTTCTATAATTCAGCGCTCTCCTTCTCGGGAAAGGAGTACTTCTCCCGGGAAGAGCCCGATCACTTCCAAACGGTCTCCTTCAGTTGATCCTTTGGAAGAAGTTTCGGATGAGGACAAGCCTGTAGATGTAGCAGTTTCGGACTACAAGAGGCTCTCTCTTCTACTTCTCAAGGAGTTCAGAGACTCCCTTCATCCTGCTGATCCGCCTTCTCCAGGATCTTTAATGTCCAGTACCAAGGCTCATAAGTCTTCTTCTTTCGTCAAGATGCGGCCTGCTTTATGTATGAAAAAGGCTTTGAAGACCTTTTCAGAATGGTTAGCCTCAAGAAGGGAAGCGGGCAAAACAGTTTTTTCCTGCCCTCCTTCCAAGTTAACAGGGAAACCTGGAAGGTGGTATGAGACCAAGGAACCCATGGGGTTAGGCCTCCCTTCATCCGCAGACGCGGACTTTGCTTCTCTAGTAGACTCATCCAGGAGGAAGTCTTTGCTTTCTGCTAAAGCAACATGGGGCATGTGTGAGCTTGACCATCTTCTAAAGGGTCTCTTTAAGACTAGAAGTTTTCAATTTCATGGACTGGGTATTGGGAGCATTAGCCAAGAGAGCTCAGGACACCGACTTTGTCTCGATGGAAGAACTTTCAAGTGTCCTGGCTTGCTTGGACAGAGCAGTTATGGACGGCTCCGTAGAAGTTGCCTCGCTTTTTGGAACAGGAGTCCTAAAGAAGAGATCGGTCTTTAGCTCTTTTCTAGCAAGAGCCGTATCACCCTTACAAAGATCCTCTCTTCTTTTCGCCCCTTTGTCCTCTCATCTGTTCCCACAGGAGACAGTTAAGGAGGTTGCAAAATCTCTAACGGAGAAGGCAACTCAGGATCTCCTCACACACTCAGCTAAGAAGTTTAGGCCAGCCGTGCCTATTGAAAAAAAGAGAGAGAACCTCTTTTGTACAGCCCTTTCGTGGTGCCTCCTCTTCTAGAACCCCTCTTAGAGGTCGCAGACCAGAACGAAGGAGTAGACCATCTAGAAGGTCCTTCGGGAAGTCTAGATGAACAGAGAGTCCTCCAGACAAAAGTAGGCGCCAGACTACTCCAGTTTGCAAAAGTCTGGGCGCAGAAGGGAGCGGATTCTTGGTCCCTCTCGATCCTGAAAAAAGGATACTTGATCCCCTTCAGGGAAAATCCTCCCTTGACGACAACTCCAAGGGAGTTGACTGCAAGATACTCGGATTCGGTCCGAAGACTAGCTATTTTGCAGGCAGTGGAACAGATGATTTCCAAAGAAGCGGTAGAACTGGTTCAAGATCTCCAGTCTCCAGGATTTTACAATCGGTTGTTCTTGGTACCGAAAGCATCGGGCGGATGGAGACCGGTGCTAGAGGTCAGTGCCCTGAATTTCTTTGTTATGAAGAAGAAATTCTCGATGGAGACGTCTTCCTCTGTTCTGTCGGCTCTTCGTCCAGGGGACTGGATGGTGTCCCTGAACCTTCAAGATGCGTATTTCCATGTGCCAATTCATCCGGCATCACGGAAATACCTAAGATTCATGTTCCAAGGGAAAGTACTCCAGTTCCGAGCGATGTGTTTTGGACTTTCGACTGCACCTCAAGTCTTCACGGACATCATGAAGAATGTAGCTTATTGGCTACATCTAGAAGGGATCAGGATCTCATTATATCTGGACGATTGGCTAATAAGAGCGGACCTTTTCTTTACTCTAAAATTGACAAAGTCCCTGGGACTTTTAGTCAATCACGAGAAATCCATGCTGACTCCCCAGCAAAGCATTGTCTATCTGGGGATTCAGATGGATTCTCGGGATTTTCTAGTGTATCCTTCGCAGGAAAGGAGAGAACGCTGCTTGGAAAAGGTGGCAGTCTTCTTAAGGAAAGAACATTGTTCCGCGAGGGAATGGATGAGCTTACTGGGGACCCTCTCCTCGATGGAACAGTTCGTTTCCTTAGGAAGACTACACCTAAGACCCCTTCAATTTTATCTGAAGGAGAAATGGGATTGGAAGTCCCAAGATCTGGGGAAAACCTTTCCGATCTCGAAGGGAATCAAGGAGAATATCCTCTGGTGGTTAGATCCACAAAAACTAAACAAGGGGATCTCCCTTCACTTACAGAACCCTCGCCTAGCGTTATTTGCAGAAGCCTCAGATTCAGGGTGGGGAGCAACCCTAGGTTCGGAAGAAGTGTCAGGCACTTGGGAAGGAGAACAAGTGTCCTGGCACATAAACAAGAAAGAACTAACAGCCATTCATCTAGCTCTAGTTCATTTCGAGGAACAGGTCTCAGGTCTGGTGATTCAAATTCACTCGGACAACACAACAGCCCTTGCATATATAAAGAAACAGGCGGGGACACATTCCTTTTCCCTGTACGAATCAGCAAAGGATCTGCTGATTTGGGCTCAGGAAAGGAAGATCTCTCTTCTCACAAGGTTTGTGCAGGGAGAGAGAAATGTCCGGGCGGATCTGTTGAGCAGGAAAGACCAAGTCCTACCCACGGAATGGACTCTCAATTCTCAGATTTGCCAACAACTGTGGCATCTGTGGGGAAGGCCCAATATAGACCTGTTTGCGACCAACAGGAATCACAGACTAGAAAACTATTGCTCCCCGATCTCGGATCCGCAAGCAGTAGCCATAGACAGCTTTCTGCTAGATTGGACAGGCCTAGACACATACGCCTTCCCTTCTTTCAAGATAGTAGGGGAAGTATTGAGGAAGTTCGCTTGCTCAGAGGGAACAAAAATGACCCTCATCGCTCCCTTCTGGCCAGCTCTCGATTGGTTCACAGAGGTGCTGGAGTGGGTAGTAGATTTTCCAAGATCGCTTCCACTGAGGAACGATCTTCTCAAACAGCCCCACTTCGACAGATTTCACAAGAACCTCCCCGCGCTAAGTCTGACCGCCTTCAGACTGTTGAAGGACTCGTCAGAGCAAGAGGTTTTTCGCGCAAAGTGGCGAAGGCTATTGCAAGAGCCAGAAGAGCTTCCACCTCTAGGGTGTATCAGTCGAAGTGGGAGTTGTTTTTAGAAGATGGGTGTAAGAATAAGAAAATATCCTCTTCCAGTACCTCTGTAGCTGAAATCGCTGATTTTCTTCTCTATTTGAGAAAGGACTGTAACCTGGCAGTATCGACAGTAAAAGGTTACCGGAGTATGCTGGCCTCAGTCTTTCAACATAGAGGACTAGACCTTACTAATAATAAAGATCTCCATGACCTTATAAGGTCTTTCGAAACCACGAAAGACCAGATAATCAAGAAACTGAGTTGGAACTTAGATGTGGTCCTTAAGTTCCTAATGTCAGAAAAATTTGTACCGTCTCACACAGCTTCATTTAGAGACCTAACTAGAAAGTCCTTATTTCTGTTTGCATTAGCAACAGCTAAGAGAATTAGCGAGTTGCAAGCCTTGGAAGGTAAAGTTGGTTTTAGGAAGGATTCAGCGGTGTGCACCTTTAAACCACTTTTTCTAGCAAAAAACGAAAATCCCTCAAAAACCTTGGCAAGAAGCTTTGCTTTGAGATAAAAGGACTCTCTTCACTAACAGGAAGAGAACTAGAAAGGACTTTGTGTCCAGTCAGGGCACTCAAGTTCTACCTGAAGAAAAAAGTGTTGCTGGGAGGTACAGAGGAAAGTCTTTGGTGCTCGGTAAAAGATCCGAAAAGATCGATTTCAAAGAATGCCCTTACGTTCTTTATAAAGGATGTAATAAAGGAAGCTCACCTTACTTGCAATGAAGAGCACCTCAAGATTCTCAGAGTAAGAGCACATGAAGTGAGAGCCATAGCTACGTCAATGGCATTTCACAAAACATGGTCTCTTCAGGCACTAATAGAGTCAACTTTTTGGAGATGTAATTCTGTGTTTGCCTCCAATTACCTAAGAGACGTAAAAATTTCTTACGAAAAGTGCTTTGCTCTGGGAGCGTATGTTTCGGCGAATTCAGTGCTGGGAGAAGGAGCTGAGGCAAATCCTTCTTAACTTACTTTAGTGTTTAAATTTTTCTTTATTGGTGGTTGTTTTTATTGGTTGATTGTCAGAGGGAATAGGGGACCCTCTTGCAATTCATAGGTTATAACAGTACTAACATGGTCAGGTGATCGGGATTGGCTTCAGTGCTCCTTGTGTTTACTTATAGAAACCTTAACTCTGTCATGTAAGAGGGCTAGTCCCCATTGATATGACAAAGGTCAAGGCTCTACCATGTAAGTGGGTCAGCCCCCATTGGTACGATCCAGAGTAGGCTCTGTCGCGTAAGCGGGCTAGCCCCCATTGACACGATCCAAAGAGTTATTCAGCCATAGGTCCATACCTCGCTGGGACTCTTGAGCCTGGCAGACTCATCGACAGTAGTCATGAAGTCTTCAGCCCAATCAGGTAGGAACCATGGATTATTATATCCAAGAACATATGTTGTTTTTTCCCTTTTTTTTTTTTTTTTTTTATGTATTTACTATAAGTATTATCATTATGTTTTAGCTGTCTCTTACCCTCCACCAAGGGTGCCAATCAGCTAAGTATATATCTGCTGGGTAAGTTTTCATGTACAAAAATGATATTGTTAAGATACAATGAAGTTTTGTACATACTTACCTGGCAGATATATACGATTAATGGCCCACCCATCCTCCCCTCAGGAGACAGGTGGAAGAGAAATTATGTCTTAGAAAACGGGAATGGTTCCGGATCCCGCCACACAGCGGCGGGAATGGGGGATCACCTGACCTACCTGTCGCGTGTGCCGCGAGTTTTGAAATTCTGTCGGGACGACCGAGTCTATAGCTAAGTATATATCTGCCAGGTAAGTATGTACAAAACTTTATTGTATCTTAACAATATCATTTTTTTAGGTTCATTAACGGCCTTCCTTGTCTGGTCCCGGGCTCGCCATGCCGGCTCGCCTCGTGTTTATCTTATAGCTCCCGCAGTCTCCCATACCGTGGTGGCTATTCTGTGCAGTGCCTATGATTATTTTAGTGTGGTGCGGGAAGTGCTACAATTTTCATGTTCTACATCGTACTATTCGGAATCCTATGCCTCCATGTCTTAGCTTAGTGTTCATGCATGCATGTTCCTTTGTCTAGGTCTGTTAGGCAGTTGGGTTATATATGTATATACATTATATATATTTCCCACTTCTTTAGTCCAGCCACCCTGGCCGTCGCCCTCCGTTTTACTTATTGGCAGAGGCCAGCTCCCGAGTTGTTAGTCTGTCTACCTTCCAGGTAGGCTAGCCTAACTTCTGGACGTCCTTTCTTTTTCTTTTACACGTGATTTCCTTCTTTTCCTTTTCATTACGATGTATTTTTAATGGGTTGCATATTTGAGACGGTTTGCCTTAGCCTAGGCTATGTTTTGTCTGTCCCGTTCGCCTTGTGGTCCAACCACGTTCGCAGAGGGCCAGCTGATCACCTCAGTCCACCAGCTCAGTCCCCCCATCTTCCTTCCTCCCCATCGTGGGGGGGAGGTAGTCCTCGCTCGCTCACGGTCGCTATGGCAACCATCCGAGCACCCCTCCCCTCCTCCTCCCTTCTCAGGGAGGATACGGGAGTTACGGAGAGGGGGGCGGGTCCTGAGTCTGGGTCTCTCCATGAGTCTCGGAGGGGTACCCCATGCATTCGGGTCGGGTTGGCCACCCCGCCAGCTCGCGCTGGGTCCTCCTCGGTTCTCTCTATGGCTGCCTCCTCTGTCCTCCCCATCCGTTATCCGGCGGACTCGCTGGCTCCGCCAGCTCCTTGGGGGTAGCGGAGTGTAGCCTTGACATGCATCCCTCTGTATTCACATTTTATGATTCATAGTTATGTTGCCACTTCCGCTAGCCCGGCGGAGCGCCCGCTCACCATCCGGGTTCTCTGTCGGCTAGCGAAAGCTTTTTACGGCGGAGTTACGCTTCGCTTGCCTTGTTTATTATTTATTTTATCTTATTTTGTTTTAATTTAAGTTTATGTACTTGGGTAATCTTCTCGTGTATCTCCGCTGTGATTGTACCCTCACCTCGGTGTACTCTCGGTTTATGAGCAGGTAACTGGTTCGGCGGAAATCTTCGCTCCGGCGTATCAGAGTTTTTCGGACCAGTTTTACCACGTCCTACGGACTTTCTCTCACGGAGTACAGGAGAGGATTATGCCCAGAAAATATTCCACTCCGGCATACAGCGGAGCTTCATATCTCTTAACAGGTTAGCCCTGTTAGTAACTGCCGATACTTATGTATCTGTTCACTTACAGGCTACCAACTGTCAAGAGGCGGGGTGCAACGGCATTCTGCAGGACCCATGCGGTCATGAGGTCTGCCGGACCCACGCTCCCTGCGCTGTCCGCCACAACGATTTGATTGTTTGGCATCACGAGGCCTGCTCCATCTGTTATGATCTGGTGGATCAGTTTATTGCCGGAGTAAGTATATACCAGTGTAATACACTTGTATATATTCTTGGTATATACCGCTATAAAAGCATATGTTAAGATATGTATATAAGTATGACTTAGTGTTAAGTATTAATCTTATATCCTCGGGGCTTCGTTGTAAGGATTACAATGACCCTTTATTTCAGGCTGCCGCCGTGAAGGACGCCGCGTCGGCTACCTTGAAGGCCTGGGTAGGAGGCTTTGGGAAGAACTTCTCCAAGAGGCAGCCATACATCCTGGACAAGAGTATGGCTGTCCGCCTCTTCCCAGGCGGTAAGTCGACAGGTTACGTCGACCCAGCAGCAGCAGCTCCGTGCATCGCTGCCACTCAGCAACAGGTGGCCCAGGCATTGGCGGAACAAGGGGCCCCAGAGATCGCCGAGGACGTTGCAACCCTGGACTTAAACATAGAGCCGATGACGGTAGGGGAAAGTGATTTATTAGTTGAGGTAGGTTTGTTGGGCGCTCAAGGGCTTCCCTTGGGCGTTTCTGGATCTTTGTCCCCTATTCCTTCTTCCTCCTTTCAAGGCTTTTCTGAGTTGGACATTCCGGCTAGGACGTCATCAGCTTCAGCTATCCCTAAAGTGAAAGGGAAGCGGGAGCAGAAGACCCTGGAGAGGACGTCTTCTAAGAAGACCTCGTCCTCGTCAACTCATAAGACTCTGGCTCACCATCCCGGAGCAGAGATATCGAAGTCTTCTTCGACTTCCCACTCGAAAGGGTCTAAAGGCAAGTCCTCTAAGGAGAAGGCTCGTGCTCCCTCTGAGCCAGAGCCCTCTACGTCCACCGGAGTGCGTCCTAAGACTCCCGCTTCGGTCAGGGACTCTAGTCCCTTCAATACCGAGGTATTCACCGCAGGGGTGATGCAACAGGTGGGCAATCTAGTCGGTTCTATGATGAACGACAGACTAGAACAGATGCTGGCGCGCATCTCCACCTCATTTGAGGAGTCGGGTCAGTCGATCCAAAACATATCAGAGCGGCTGACTAACCAGGAAAACCTGCTGGCGGGCCTTAGGGAAAATCCCCCAGCAGTTCTTCCTCAGGCAAGTGCCGGTGTAACACTCATGCCGGACTACAATACTCTCCCTCCCTTCACCATGAGCAATCCTTGGAGTGTCGCAGCCTTTGCCCCCTTCAAGGATGGGATGATTTCAATTCCTGATTGTGGAACTCGAAGAATTGAGGACTTCGAGTTCCACCCCACCAATCTCCAACCACCTTTCATGGGCTACGCTCGATTGACGGAGGCGGCTTTGAGGAGGGAAGACAGGATCCCGAAAGAAACTGTCATCTACAGTCAGGATCAAGCCCAGAGGGAATGGGTTAGATGCCTCGAAGATTGGGATTGTACGAACACCAAGCTTCAGGCTTTCAAGAGCCCATTCACCATCTTCGTGTCAGAGGAGGAGACACCGCTCCCCTTTACCACAAAGTTGGCAGAGGCAACTATACAGGCCGCCATGAAAGACGAGCCTATGCCTCAGCTGAGAGAGTCGGATCCTACATCCCTACTCTTTCCAGGTTCTGAAGATCTCTGGGCTGATCTACCGGCTTCCTTCACTATCGGGAAGCTCAAACCGGATTGTGCTATCGAGCAGTTCGGGGAGAGACTACTGAGGTTACCGGATAACCTGATCCAAGCAGAGTTTGACGCTAGGACAAGGTTAGGGAGGACCCTGAATGCCTTAGTTATGACAGAGGTTGCCGCCATTACTTATGGGACGGAGCGTCTGTTCAAACTCTTGGCAAACGCTCAAACACAAACCGTACAGTCTGACCTGTACGACTTTGTGGTTGCTAGGCGTAACTGCAGGAAGCACGTCCTGCAGGAAGCCACAATTAGGCACGAGCCGAACAAATTGCTAGCGTCGTCCATTTGGGGAGCTGACCTTTTCCCCGAATCCGTGGTGAATAAGGTTCAGCACGAAGCGACCAGGCTGAACCAGAGCCTTAAGGTCCGCTGGGGACTTTCTGGCAAGAGGAAGCCAGAAAGTACCCGCTCAAATGTTAAAAAGCAGAAGAAGCCTTGGAAGTTTACACCTTTCCAGGCTCCGCAGCAGCAGCAGCAGATGGTTCAGGTGGTCCCCGTTTCCCAAATGGTTCAACCGTCTTCTTCGAAGAGCCAGAATCAGCCCATTCTCCTGCTGACGTCTCAAAACCAGCCCTCGACTTCCTATGCTGTATCCCCAGCCTTTAACCCTGTTTTTGAAGGACAGGCATTCCAAGCCTTCAACAGATTTAGAAGGGGAAGTAGAGCTAGGGGTGCATTTCGCCAGAGGGGTGGCAGAAGGACACCCAGCAGGGGAAAACACTTCCGCGGAGGATGCGGAGCACGTCCTGCCCAAAATCAGTGAGAACCCTCAGGTGGGAGGGAGGCTGTTCCTCTATCGACACAGATGGGGATTCAGCTATTGGGCACAAAGCATTGTGTCCAAAGGGCTGGGATGGAGTTGGATCAAAGGTCCCCCTCCATCCAAAATATTCCTTCAAATACCAACAAAGGAATTGACAGAGTATGCACAAGAGCTCCTTCAGAAAGTAGTATCAAGAGTCAAACATTTAAAGTTTCAAGGTCGCTTGTTCAGCGTGCCAAAGAAAGGCTCAACAAAACGAAGAATAATTTTAGACTTGTCCCGTCTAAACTTATTCATTCGTTGCGACAAGTTCAAAATGCTGACTATCTCGCAGGTGCGGACCTTACTTCCCCGTGGGGCTGTCACCACCTCTATCGATCTTACAGACTCATTCTATCATATCCCAGTCGCGAGACACTTCCGCCCATATCTAGGCTTCTGGTTGGGAAACCAGGCATTCTCTTTCAAAGTGATGCCCTTCGGGCTGAACGTAGCCCCCAGGGTGTTCACGAAAATAGCGGAATCAGTAGTCGAACAACTGAGATCACAAGGGATAATGGTAGTAGCGTACCTCGACGATTGGCTCATTTGGGCAACAACCATCGAGGAATGCCTCAAAGCCACAAACAAAGTAATACAGTTTCTGGAACATCTGGGGTTCCAAATAAACAAGATCAAATCCAGGCTGACGCCGGAATCTCGTTTTCAGTGGCTCGGCATTCAGTGGGACCTGAACTCCCACACTCTGTCAATTCCGTTGGTCGAAAACAAAGAAATAGCCAAGTCAATAAGGCAATTCCTCAAATGCAAGCAAACATCAAGGAGAAACCAGGAAAGGATCCTAGGTTCCCTCCAGTTTGCATCAGTCACAGATGTTCTGTTGAAAGCAAAGTTGAAGGACATAAATCGAGTTTGGCGCTCAAGAGCAAATGTCAAATCTCGAGACAAGTTGTCAGGCATCCCGCCGATTCTTTGCAAGCGTCTCCGCCCCTGGGCGGAGACCAAAAATCTGTCCAAATCAGTTCCTCTCCAATTCCCTCCTCTGGCGTTGGTTATCCACACGGACGCCTCTCTGAGCGGGTGGGGAGGATACTCCCAATTCAAGTAAGTTCAAGGGACTTGGTCGCCTCAGTTCCGCCGGCTTCACATAAATGTACTGGAAGCCATGGCAGTATTCCTCACTCTAAAAAGGCTTCTTCCAGCCAAGAATTCCCATGTCAAGCTGGTATTGGACAGTGCAGTAGTAGTACACTGCATCAACAGAGGAGGATCCAAATCAAGACATGTGAACCACGTCATGATAGCCATCTTCTCTCTAGCAACCAAGTATAAATGGCATCTTTCCTCCACTCATCTGGCGGGAGTAAGGAACGTGATAGCGGACGCTCTGTCTCGCTCAGTTCCTCTAGAATCGGAATGGTCCCTGCCAAAAGGTCCCAGGCCTCCAGGTGGATCTTTTCGTGTCATAATCCAACCACAAGCTCCCTTGCTATGGGGCCCCCAACCTGGACCCTCTGGAATCAATGGAGGAAGATATACATCTTTCCTCCAGTGAATCTTCTATTGAAAGTCCTGAACAAACTCAGGTCGTTCAAGGGACAAGTGGCTCTAATAGCCCCGGATTGGCCCAAGAGCTATTGGTACCCTCTTCTTCTGGAATTGGGTCTCCAACCTCAAAGGATTCCGGACCCCAAACTCTCCCAGTCAGTACAAATGAGGACTGTGTTTGCTTCCTCAGGAACTCTCAAAACCCTAACTTTATGGACTTCATGAAGTTCGCTGCTAAGAGAGATGCAAATATTGATCTCCAAAATATCCTTTTCTTAGAATCGGATAAAAGGGAATCAACATTACGCCAATATGACGCAGCAGTTAAAAAACTGCCAAATTTCCTGAAGGAAACGGATTCTCGAATCATGACCATTAATTTAGCTATATCCTTTTTCAGATCTTTGTTTGAAAAAGGTCTAGCAGCTAGTACTATTACAACCAGTAAGTCAGCTTTAAAGAAAATCTTTCAGTTTGGCTTTAAGATAGACTTAACAGACTCTTACTTTTCGTCTATTCCTAAAGCTTGTGCTAGGCTCAGACCTTCAGAAAGACCTAGCTCTATTTCATGGTTCTTGAATGACGTTCTCAAACTGTCTTCAGTCACAGATGTTCTGTTGAAAGCAAAGTT
>NC_087208.1:10652540-10691815 GCF_015104395.2 Macrobrachium nipponense | reverse complement strand
ATTCTGACGAAGTGTGGTCTACCATCACATGCGCCAGGATGTATACACCGGAGTTCTACGTATCGTTGTTCCCGCCGCTCTGTTTTCCGTCTTCTATGTTATCGATAGCTGCTGCCCACTCCGGTGGGGGAGGAACTGGGCTCAGAGAATGCGCCTCCAATTGGTTGGGCATTGCTACTCTACTCCGGTGCGATCAAACTCAGGCTTAGGTTTTGCCTAGTTTCCCTGTTCTGCTCGTATCTGGCCCACTCCGCCGGTTATAGCTTTGGCGATACCCAAAGTATGGATTCTGGAGCAGGCGGAGACATCCAGAGCTTTATTAATAACAAGTAAGTTGAGGATTATAGTCAATATTACCTTTAGCTGGTTAAGTAACTAGTTTAAGTGTACTCATACCGCCGGAATTAACTCCGGCGGCATTATTTAACGATACTCATGTATCTTTCCAACTTACCGATGGTTCGCTGCCAGGAGGTGGGGTGCCCAGCCGTCCTGTATAAACCGTAAGGCCATGAGGTCTGCCGGTCTCATGCCAGCTGCGCCATCCACCTGGAGGGATGCGTGGTCTGGCACCCAGAAGCCTGCATGGTGTGTTACGGCCTTGTTAGGAACATAACAGATGAATCGGTACGTAGCATCCTCGCCTCATTGTTACTCTGAATTCTATGTTACACATATCCGTTGCGAAAACTCAAACTAGATAACGTGGAAAAGTCCCTGGGGAACCTGATTTGATTATCTCTTACAGGTTCATCTGACGCTCAAGGCCTCCTCGATGTCAACCCTTAAGGCCTGGGTAGGGGGGTTTGGAAGGAATGTGGGAGCCGGCCAACCATACGTGCTGTTGGAGGAGATGTGCTCCCTCCTCTACCCGAACGCCAAGGTTTCGGCAGCAGTACCGGCGGAAGTAGCGGCTCCCATCATAGAGCGGATCCGCCAAGAGACCCAAGCCCCCACGGAGGACCAAGAGGGCTTGTGCGATGACATGACGGAGGAGGTGGCGGCCATCAGCCTGCACCGGGAGCCCATCGAGGACCAGGAGGAAGGTAGGGAGGTAAGTGAGGCAGGTAGGAAGGTAAGTGAGGCAGGTAGGAGGAAGGTGAGGGGCAGTGGAGGTCAAGGTGAGGAAGGTAAGGAAGTAAGAGGCAGGTAGGAAGGTAAGTGAGGCAGGTAGGAAGGTAAGTGAGGCAGGTAGTCGTGGGGCTAACGTTCTCTCCTTTAGCCCAACTCCTCCTCCTTCTTCTTTTCAGGGCTTCCCTGGGAAGTCCACAACCTTTTGGAATAGGTCGGGCTCGGTAATCCCCAAGGTGAAAACCTTGAAGACAAAGTCTCTGCCGAAGGCAGTTAGACCAGCCAAGCCTTCCCCGGCAGGCTCCGCCAGGTCGTCATTGGCCTCCAAGCCTTCGACTTCCTTGGGCAAAGCTACTCCCCCACCCAAGGGGTCGGGAGCTAAGACTTCTAAAGCCAGACCGACGGAGTCCGGCTTCGATCAGGAGGCTTTCGCCACTCTTCTCATGCAGAAGATGAGCGAAGTAGTGGACTCGAGACTTCAATCGATGTCCACTCAACTCGCCTCAGGTCTAGAGACATCCGGACAGTCCATCATGTCTCTGACCCAAAGATTACAAGCCCAGGAGGAATTGGTGACCGGATTTCTCCAGTCCGGAAGCACACCGCAGTCCTTTGCAGTTTTTTGCGGTGCCGGACGCATCCAAGCTCCCACCATTCGAGAATAGCAACCCATGGTGGTTGGCTCTACATGCTCCGTTTTCAGAGGGCAGGCTTACAATTGAGGGTTGCAGAACCCGACCCGTGGAAGACTATGAGTTCTTCCCGCCAAGCCTACAATTCCCCTTCCCGGGCTACACTAGACTAGCCGAGGAAGCGTTGGTCAGGGTAGACAAGGTCCCGAAAGAGACAGTTATCTACCCTAGAGATCAGGCTCAGTCGGCATGGGTCCGCGCCCTTGTGGAATGGGAGTGCGTCAACACCAAGTTGACGCCCTACAAAGGTTGCTATACCATGTTCGTAACGCCGGATAGCGTCCCGACTCCTTGCACATCAAAGATCGCAGAATTGACACTGCAAGCCGGAATGGAGGATAAATCCATGCCTCAGCTAAAAGAGATGGAAGCTACCTCTTTGCTCTTTCCCGGAGATCTGGAGTGTTGGGCTGGCGCTCCGGCAAAGTTCACGGTGGGCGAACTTGACCCGGAATGTGCCTTCACACAATTCAGTGAATGTTTGCCTAAAATTCCGGATGCCATGATTAAGGCAGAATTCGAAGCAAGACGTAGGCTGAGCAGGTCAATTAACTCAGTCACCACTGCAGAGTTGACAGCTTCTGTCTTTGCAGAGGAGCCTCTATTCCGGGTCCTGACAAAGTCGCTGCTGCAGGCTTTTCAATCGGATCTGTATGATTTTATAGTGGCTAGACGAGCCTGCAGGAAGCATGTCTTTGCTAATGCCTCCATCAGGCATGAGCCTAACAAGCTCATAAAGGCATCGATCTGGGGAGCCAACCTCTTTCCTGAGGACGGGGTTAACAGCGTCCTCAGCAAGGCGGCTAGGGCTAACCAGAACCTTCGTGTCCGCTGGGGACTTCCCTTCAAAAGGAAGTTCGACACCCCCAGATCACAATCCAAAAGTAGGAAGAGGCCTAGGAAGTATCAGCCTTTCCATACCTCTCAGTCTCAAGCAGTGGTACAGGCAGTTCCTGTCTCCCAGATGAGCAAGCCTTCGACATCTAAGGCACAAACGCAACAGCAGTTTGTTCTGCTGCAGAGTCAACCGACTCAACAGCCTTCGAGTTCGGCTGCCCTTGTGACTTCCCCAGCCTTCAACGCCTCTTTTGAAACACAGGGGGCATTTCGAGGCTAAAATAGGCACCCAAGGGGTAGCAGAGCCAGAGGTGCTTTTCGGCAGAGAGCTGGCTCTAGAGGGAGAGGCTTCAGAGGAGGCAGAGGAAGTAAAACTTCAACCAGTCAATGAGTCTCTGCAGGTAGGCGGGAGACTGTACCTCTCCCGGGACATTGGACCTTCAGTACGTGGGCCCACAGTATTATATCGAAAGGTCTGGGGTGGAGATAGAAGAAAGGGCCTCCTCCACCAGTCAGTTTCTATCAGATTCCAACGACAGACCTTCTAGACTATGCAAAGACCTTCTTCAAAAGAAGGCAATAAAGAAAGTCAGTCACCTGAAATTTCAAGGACGTTTGTTCAGTGTACTGAAGAAGGACTTGGACAAACGAAGAGTGATTCTGAACTTGTCCCGTCTCAACTCATACAGTCAATGCGACAAGTTCCGCATGCTAACCATCTCGCAGGTGCGGACCTTACTTCCCCATAGGGTCGTCACCACCTCTATCAATCTTACAGACTATCGTGTACCAATAGCAAGAAACTTCTCTCCATACCTAGGCTTCAAACTAGGAAAGCAAGCTTACTTGTTCAGAGTCATGCCATTCGGGCTCAACATAGCGCCCAGAATATTCACCAAACTAGGAGAGACAGTAGTACAGGAACTAAGAGCTCAAGGGGTGTTGTTAGTAGCTTACCTAGACGAATGGCTCATTTGGGAAACCAACAACGAGGAATGTCGCAAGGCAACAGCCAAAGTAATAAAATTCCTAGAATACCTGGGTTTCTAGATAAACAAGGAAAATTCCCGTCTCATTCTGGCGTCTCGCTTTCAATGGTTGGGAATTCAATGGGACCTAACCACACATAAACTATCTCTTCCGCCAAAGAAGTGCAGAGAGAAATCGAAAGCTACGAGACAATTCCTCAAGAACAAACGGGCTTCTCGTCATACCCAAGAGAGAATCTAGGTTCACTTCAGTTTGCTTTAATAACAGATGTTCTGTTGAAAGCCAGACTGAAGGATATCAATCGGGTTTGGCGGAAAAGAGCCAACAACAAGTTCAGAGACAAAATCTCCTTGATTCCGCCAATATTAAGGAAAAGACTCCGCCCATGGACGGAAGTCCGGAGTCTTTCCAAATCAGTGACACTACAATTTCCCCCGCCGTCTCTGATAGTCCACACGGACGCCTCTCTGAGCAGATGGGGTGGCTACTCTCAGTACAAGAAGGTTCAAGGAACATGGTCAACAACATTCCGCCAGTTCCACATCAACATACTAGAGGCAATGGCCATTTTTCTGACCTTGAAACGACTCGCTCCGGCCAGGAACTTTCAAATCAGACTAGTCTCAGACAGTGCAGTGATAGCTTATTGCATAAACAGAAGAGGCTCCAAGTCGAGCCAAATAAATCATGTGATGATTGCAATCTTTTCGTTGGCAATGAAACATCATTGGCACCTGTCAGCTACTCACCTGGCAGGAGTACGGAATGTCATTGCAGACTCACTATCCAGAACAACTCCACTGGAGTCGGAGTGGTCCTTGGACACAAAATCATTCAATTGGATTTGCCAACAAATCCTGGGCCTTCAGGCAGACCTGTTCGCCACGGAGTCCAATCACAAACTTCCGTGTTATATGGCTCCCAATCTGGATCCTCTGGCTCACACCACAGATGCGATGTCCATAGACTGGAGCAATTGGCAGAAGATTTACCTATTTCCGCCAATAAACCTCTTGCTGAAAGTTCTACACAAACTCAGATCTTTCACAGGACAGATAGCATTGGTAGCACCCAACTGGCCGAAGAGCAATTGGTTTCCTCTTCTACTAGAGTTGAAACTCCGTCCCAGACGGATTCCCAACCCAAAACTGACTCAAATAGTACAAACTCGGACTGTGTCAGCTTCCTCAAGAATTCTGAATGCCCTAACTTTATGGACTTCATGAAGTTTGTGGCACAGAAGGATGCTAGTATTGACCCACTAAACACCCTGTTCGTGGAGTCAGACAAAAGAGAATCAACACTCAGGCAGTATGATTCGGCAATAAGGAAGCTAGCCATCTTTCTAAAAGAATCAGATGTCAAGAAGATGACTACGAATCTGACAATTTAATTTTTTAGAACTCTGTTCGAAAAAGGCCTAGCTGCTAGTACCATTACTACGACTAAATCTGCCTTAGGAAGATATTTCAGTTCGGGTTTAATATTGATTTAACAGATTCATACTTCTCGTCTATCCCTAGAGCATGTGCTCTTCTGAGACCGATAGACCGCCCTCACACGGTCTCCTAGTTTTTGAATGAAGTACTCAGGTTGGCTTCAGATACTGATAAAGAATCATGCTCATATATAACCCTTCTCAGGAAAACATTACTTTTAATGAGTCTGGCCTCAGGCGCCAGAATATCTGAACTGTTGGCTCTCTCTAGAGAACCAAATCATATTGATTTCCTCCCGTCAGGAGAAGTTCTGCTCTCTCCAGATCGGAAATTCTTAGCAAAGAATGAAGACCCACAAAACAGGTGGTCTCCATGGAAGATTGTCCCTCTTCCACAGGACCCATCATGTCCTATTATTACATTAAAATCTTATCTGGGCAGAGCTTCTAAAAAGTCTTCAGGTCCTCTTTTTATTAGAGAGAAAGGTGGAACCATTTCCTTGAAGGCCAACAGACAATAAATTCTTTATTTTATTAAACAAGCCAATCCGGATTCAGTCCCTCATGTCCATGATATCCGGGCAGTGGCTACCTCAGTTAATTATTTTCATCATATGAACTTCGACAATTTTAAAAAATATACGGGTTGGAAATCCCCGACAGTATTTAAACGCCACTATCTGAAAAATCTAGAGGCCCATAAATATTCAGCAGTGGCTGCAGGGAACATTGTCTCCCCTGACACGGCCTAGTTATGTAACTCTATATCTGTATTTTATTATTTTGCTATTAATTATCTTTTAGTACTCACTCTCACCTACCAGCCTCGCTTGTAATCCCTGCCTTTCTGCCTTTTGTTCCGGACTGGATTGCTCATCAACCCACTCCTGTACATGTACACAGTTCATTATTATATTTGTTTTTATGTTCATTACATGTTGCTTTTTCCCAGGATAGTATGGATTTGGTCATTATAGGTGCTTTTTACCATTTGTAATTTGTTATTCTTACCTTGATTATTAAAACAATAGTTTTAAGAAAATGTTTATTTTCCTTTCATATAAATTTTTTGTTTACCAAGCTTGTATGGCCAATTCTCTGCTACTATTTCACTGGCCGACACAGGTCGAACCCAGAAAAGGGATTTTGACAAAGGAAAAATCTATTTCTGGGGGAAGACCTGTGTCGCCCGGTGAAATGTCCCCATAGCACTCATTTCTAGGTATAAATAAATGCTAAATATACCAGAGAAAAAAGCCATATGGAATGCTGGAGTTACTACCTCCAGCTCGCTCACCCTCATAGGGTGTCAGTATAGCACAGGGGCGAGTGGAAGCCACTATCACAGATGCTTTGCCAATTAGAAGTCTCCTCTCTCAAAATCCCCCTCTAGAGAGGTGCCGTTACAATGTCTACCTTCCGCTCGCTACTACTACTTCTGCCAAGAACCCTCATTCCTGAAATACGCACCCAAGCTTGGGCCAGCTAAAGGGTGGGGAAAAGGAAAAAGAGAGGGATGGGTTCACTGGGTGACACAGGTCTTCCCCCAGAAATAGATTTTTCCTTTGTCAAAATCCCTTTGTTAGGCCAAGTTACAAAAAAAATTAATACCACAATTATTGAAGAAGAAACATACAAAAGAATGATAATAATTTTTATTTCCCTTAAAGTTGTTTAGCTCGCCTGCCATAATATACATCAGCGAGTGACTTGGTTTTTTGTTTTAGACTTAGCCAGTCGTGTGCAGGAAAAGGATCTTACTCTAGGGCAACCTGTAACCAATAAACAGAAACTTAGTCTGTCACCATAGCACATCATGTAGCCAGATACCGCTCACTGAATACTTCCATATGCATACATATATACTACCTATTGTCCAAAACATTAAGGCAAATGATGCAATACTTTGTTAGTTAACTGTACAAAGATATTTCCATTTCTTATATTTCACCATTTAACAGCTCTGTAGTATAACCCACATTGGGAACCACTTCATAAGAATTTGTACTTGCATATTAGAAAAGCTATAAATTCTATTAAATCCTGTAAACTGAAACAGTACAAAGAAATTAAAACTGATAAAAAATTACAAATTTTAAAAATAATTTGTATTTTTTAAATTTGTCATTTGTTCCTACACGAATCCAAACCCTCTATCTTTACATATGGAAGACTTACTGTTTGGAGGGAGGATTCTCACTAAAACTAAAACTGAACTGACTGGTAGTTCAGCTCATCTGGGTACATATACTCTCTTCCTGGTCATGTACATAGGAAGGATAGCGTACCTCTGATCTATTGAACAAAAGATGTTAAATCATCAGACTTCTGGGCATTTCGTATTAAGGAAATGTAATATCCTTGCTAGAGAGAAGGAAGGATTTTCATCTTCTAATCCAATAAAACTGGATTATAGATAGGATACTCAGTCATCTAGATACCCTGCATGCATGCCAGTCCAGCGCATAATGGTTCAATCCCTGTTCCTCTGTCTACTGAAAGAGGAAGGAAGATAGGAGAAAGGGAGGAGGCCAGTCCCATACACACCTTCTTACACCAGCACACCGTAGGCGAGATGCAACCTGTCCCTCAAGAGCTGGGTGAACTACATTGACATGTTGAGCATCCACCATAGGATCCAAGAAAAAGGAATCCAAGGGCCTATTGGCAACATCCCAAGGTAAAAGGAGATCAATGTGATCTGCACAATTACATTCCATCCTAGTACTCAACCCACAGGTCCTTCACGAATGTGATGGACAGACCAATGACCCTGGCCTCAAGAGATCTTGTCTAAAATGTACTGATGTCCACCAGGAAGTTGTGGGTTGTGCTTGTTTAATCATCTCCCTAGTCAAGAGAAGTGACCATTCGGACAACATTTCTTGAGCAACTCAAAGCTAACAAATGAGTCATTAGCAGTGGGTTGAAAGACTAATTTTAAGGAGGCAACACAGATGTCATACTGTCATTGGTGCCACAGGACCATAGAAGGAGAATGATCCATCTCACTGATCACCTTCGAAACATAAAGAATGAGTAAGTAGATCAGAACAGAGCCAACTTCAGGAAGTTGAGAAAAGAAGAATAGGATCAAGTTTCTTCAGAGGTTAAACAAGTTCTGGAAGTCAAGATGCCATGATCAATTGTCCTTATCTCCTGGCTTCATCAAAAAAAATTGTCATTCCATCCATCTTGCTTGTGATGTCTGGTTGGCCAATGTACTAAATGTACATACTTCAGTCTGCTTGCGTACCTACTTGCACTGCCAAAGAATAGATGAAAGGATACTAGGCCCTTTTGGCAACTGTGGCACTACCGTGGTACCTATTGTTGCTATAACACAGGAATGTCTATCTTGGATCCTGAGCCTCTTGCCTCCCTGGTAAATGTTCTAAAGAATTAAAATTCTCTGGAGGAGGGTACTGTAACCATGGCACTACTTTGGTGATATTGCTATTAAAGAAGTGCCTATTATGCGTGCAAACCAAACTGGCTTTAGTGAGGAGAGAGAGAACATGTGCATCCTCACTCAAAGGCAGTAAAAGAGTAACCAGTGAGCTCACAAGTTGTGGCTGGGTATGTGGGTAGTCCCACTTATCTTGGGACTGAGGGCAGATGCCACTAGTCCCTTGCATATGCAATTTTATTGATTTTTTACCATTTTCCAGCTGGCACTAGAAGATTTGAACAATGCTTTAACAGTAAGACTACTTCACTCACCTGTATCTGACCAATTCCAGCCTAAAATGGATCCATCTTCTTACTGCCCATAGGTATAGAAAGGGAAGAATGAAAAGAAGAGACCAGCCATCTCAATCATTCTCACTTTCATACCATCATCTTAGGCAAGATCAAACTGTCCCACTAGGGGCACTGGATGAGGTACACAACTTGGTGAGCAGCCACCCATGAAAAAGTGTCTAAGGATCTGTGGGCAACGTCCCTCAGGTAGAAGGAAGTGAAGTGTCTTGACTGCCAAGAAGGAGTTTAATCCTCTAATGTTGTGAGCTCTTGCATGCACAGTATTGGCAGTAAAAACTGATGATAAGGCATAGGCATGCATTATCACTTCAAGTAGCCAAAAAGAAATAGTTTTTTTGCACTTCTTGAACACTGACCCTAGTGACCAAACTTGTCTGTCATACATCCCTCATCATGGAATGTGTCTGGTTGACTGCTGTCCTGAGTGTGCTAATACATTCCCCTGCACCCACTCTGTCAATGGAATGTGTACCATCAATAGAGGAGATGATAGGACACGAGCCCCACCTCTTGTTGACTAAGGAACTACCATGGCTTGGGGAATAAAGAAGAGCTAAGTAACTGAGGTGCAGAATAGGTCAAGTTAGATTAGGTTTAGTTAAGGCTAGGCTAGGTTGGGTTAAGTAACCAACCTAGACTCTTGAAGAACAGGTAATTATCCTCTAGATGATGCCATGAAACAAGAAGACCCAGGAGATTGAAGTGCAGGTTTGTTAAGGTTATGCTAGAACTAGTTAGACTAGGATAAGTACTCAACATAACCTAACCCAACCTAGTCCCTTGCAGAACAGGAGACTACCTCGTGGTTGGTGTCATTAGACAAGATATTTCCGGATAATGAAATGCAGGACTGGTAAGGTTAGACTAGAACTAGTTAGGCTACACTAAGGAAGGTTAAGTACCCAACTTAACCTAACCTCTTGAAGTATATGTGAATGCCCTTCGGTTGATGCTTTGAGGCACCAAGCATCTCTGTAAGGGAAGTGTGTACAACAACTCAAGGGGAGAGTAGTTGTCTCATTATTAGGCTAAGTCCTCTCACTTATCTGGGAGAGGATGGGAAGGAATGGGGAGACCTTGTTGAAGGTCAGGACTCCCTTTTTTTTCATCTTCAAGACTTAGTCTTCATCCTTATGCTACGAAGAGTATTACAGAAGAGAACACTGAGGCTGTTGTACCAGTAGTAGACCTGATCCATAAATCTACAAAGTTAGAAAATAATTCCGAACACACCAGGAAAAACCTTGCACAATCCAAATTGATTGATCCCTGTTTTGGAAGCATAGGGCAGTATGGTTCTACAGAACTTCATTGTAAACAAACCAATCTGTAATCATAAATGAATCAGAAATCCAAAGAAATCTGTGCTGACTAACTGTAACTACCTTGCCTCAGGGAGTTAAAGGTTAATATTAGAGTAGGAACATTAGCTTAGCTCATGGAGTTGAAGGCTAATATCAGTGTAGGAACAATTAAGAGTCAAAATTCAAATACGAACGCTGACACGAGTTTTCTTCCTACCTGAAAAGCGTCAAAGTCTCTGGCTGAACACAACAGAAAGACAGTAAATTCCTGCAATAACAGACATATGGGTCTGATTGAATTAATTAATTCGATCTTGAGAAAGAACACATCAATTTACATTGTGAAGGACGTAAAAGTTGGCAGAACAATCCTGTTTGCTCATATGTAGATATGGTAATGTCCGTTGGCCATTACTAGTAACGCTCATCGGCCATCCATTACCTATGCGATTGAAAGGCATTACACAGATGTACTATTGATGGCTTGTACATGGGTGTCACTGTCTCACTGTCATGTGCACATGATTTGGCGCCATTCTAGATGTCCACTGAATTTCTATCAATGTTCTTCACTTAACTGAATGAAAAGAGGCAGTGATCTGATGGGAATCAGTACTTCAACATGGCATGGCTGTATGCCATCCCATTCTCTTTTCAACCCTTCATGTGAGCAAGGTCAATGGCCTGTTCCAAGACACACCATCTCGAGACAACTTCGTACAATGGCCATCGATATATGGCAGTACAGCCATGTTGTCATGTCTACAGCCATGTGACCTCAAACAACAAACTCGATCTCTCCAACGAGAGCAAGAACATGAGAGACTATGAGATGCTGAGGAGCGAGGCTGCATGGCCAACTGGAAGACTAACTACATGTACATGCATGTCTTCACAGACTCATATGTGCAACAGGGGTTGTAAAAGCTGAAATGACAATTAGAGGGCCTTCTGGTGGAGTGTGAACAGGGAAGAGTTCTGGAAAGACGGTGTCTAATGTCATGGATATGCGAGCGAGTCACACAGAATCTTTCATGTCTGTCATAGAAATTCAGAAGCCTTCACTACCCAAGAGTCTAACAGGAGCCTTGTCCTCCTTCCTATGAACATGAGCAGGAGTCCATGGGAAACCGACGCTGCAGCAGATTTCCCAGTCACCAATCTCTACTTGGAGTGAAATACCAAAGGACGAGAAGTGGCTGGACATGACATCCCTTCACCACCTTGAAAAGACTACAATATACAATACTAGACAAGATATTAGGCTGCTTAACATCAAGTGGCCTAATATCTTGTCAAACTTTGAAGGAACCAAAAAGTTGGGAAGAAATTTTGTCAGTGCATTAGGCAGCATACAGCACGTGGAGAAATGGGTGGAATTTGGACTCTGACAAGGAGAGATGCTCAGTTTAATAAGCGGCTGTATATATTTTTTGGGCAGTGCTCCCACCACAATTTTTGCCTATTACATATCACTTTATTGTCCCCTGTGTCCTTAATAAGGGTGAAGACAGTGATTGGAGTTGTTGAAGCAATCTGGTTTTAGAACAAAGCAGATATCGGATAAGCTGGTTGTGCGGAGGCATTCAGTTTGATGTTGGGTGCTGTAGGCTGCCTAATGCATTGACAAAATTTCTTTCCCAACTTTTCTATTCCTTCAAAATTTGACAAGATATTAGGCTAATATCTTGTTGGGTACTGTATATACTCTCAGAATTTATGGGCAACATTTAATAAGTTAATGTACTTTTCCTGATGCCATATCTTGCAATACACATATACAAAAAATTTCATCACACAGTACTAACCTGTACTCCTGTACTAATATTCCCAGATGTTGTTGTATCATCATGTGAACGTCTTCGCTCACTGGTTTCACTTGAATCGATGCAAGGATGTTCTAGCATCCATGTAACAAGTTGGTTAATTAATGCTGACGATGGTTCACCCTTGTGCCCTAAAATCAAAAGAATATTAGAAGTTAGCACACAAACACTTTTTAGACTTAGTATTTATTCAATTATATTCAACCATTTTTAATGCAATTAACATCTACATATGTACGTATTTACTTAGACTTTGGAATGGAAGTCTATACATGCTTTGCAAGCAGTCACTGAATGAAACAGTGCCAAGTGCACAAACTACAGATAATTTCTAATATGCTTTTTAATTCTCTTTCATCCCTCTAGTTTTAATCAATCTGATTTAGTACCACAAATATAAATCAAATGATATAAGGAAGCATGTGATATAATAATAAAAATATTACTTAACTGTAGGTATTCCCATCAATTTTAAATACCTGCACATCTGTACATATTCTATCAGCACAGCCTTAGACTTATTTTGAAGCTTGTGAAAACTAATACAGCAATGTAGTCAATGTAATGCAAAAAAATGGTTTCATATAAATAACCAAGTAGTCTCTTGCAAAGGACCTTTGACACTACAGAGGAAGTTTTCATGAAATCAGAAATTCTTTTCATGATACTAGTCTCAACTGTAAGTGAAACAAAATCATAAAGACACTTAATTCTCAATGTATGGAGTTACCCAAGGAGCAAATAAATGGCAAAATTCAACAATAAGATGACAAAACTTGACAATAAGTTAAAACTTAATAGTATTTCGAAAGGCCCAAAACATAAAGACTAAACAAAATGCCTTAAGATAACAAACTAAAACTGAAGACTATTATTCAATTTGCCTTAGTTCCACACATTTTAAATATATTAATATACACATTAACTGCTATTGACAGAAGTATAGTACGTAATATGAGGATGGGTGTTTATGGGCACAATTTCTAAGACAGTCTATAACTGCCAAAATCTAATTACCTTGAGCTGCAATAGCTTTTTGTATATGCTTGAGGGTAAAACCCATTTCCAGCAAAGGAGTGGCAATAGGGGGTGGCAATGGTGGTAATGGTGTCAAAGGTGGTGATGGTGAATGACTCCTTGCCATTGGAGGAAGAGGTGCACTCTGAGGAGTAAGGGGTCCTACAGATCTTCCTCTTGTAGGACTGTGGGATGTCTGAGATGAATGAACTGAGCGCATCTCCCCTGCTGGATGAGTTGCAGGAGCACATGGCACTGTTATTGGCAACCCTAAGGAAGGTATTGGTCTTTTTGGAGCTCTAACCTCAGCACTAGCAGATGGTATTTCTGTGATAATATTCTGTCTTTCTGCTGTCTCTGGAACCTGTAATACAAGAAAAATAATGTAATACATATATACATAAATAAATTTTGGAGAAATTTTGGTAATTATTACATTCATTTCTGTCATTGCCACAGATGTCAGAATCTTATGATGTAAACCTCTTTCACAATCACAAAAGGCTGGTCTTGCTTCATGACAAGAGTTTAAGTTCACTTCCTCTAGTAATAAGGTTTAGTTGAATTGGAAAGACAGTTTAGCTAAAATTACTGTTCAAAAACATCAAGACAGATGCCTTTTAACATTTGATTTAAAAGCTTCAAGAATTTAATGAAACATGTATTAATCTATTAATTTCCATTCATGAATACAAAATGAATATTAATTATTTTCTACCCAAAAAGCAGGTTTTGACTTGGAAAAATCTATCTTGATATCCATTGTGAGCCCTCAAAGGAGTCACATTGTTATGGGCCTCCCAAGGGCTCCACAAGACAGACCAGTCAATCTCAAAGGATTCTTTTATAGTGTGCTCTGCCAGAATAGTGCTTAGGACAGAAAGGTTCTATCTCTTGTTCACAACGACTGCCTTGGTATTCTCTTCAAAACTCACACAGACTGACAACAGCATGTATATCAGCTATCTTCCTCAGTACATGCCAGTTCTACACGAGATAAATGTTCACCCCAGTCCCATGCCATTTTGTGGGTGAGTTTCAAGGCTCAAGGCTCCTTTCACAGATAGGTTTCTCCTACATTAAAACCAGATTTTTTACAGTGTAGCCACTGTTCATCCCAAAGGAGCCTACAAAAGAATATGACAGATGACAAAATGACTAAGCAAATAAATCCAAACAACCCAGCTCAATATTGGGCCTGAAAGATAGTCTTCTGTTATTAACCATTTTCTCTATTACGGATATCCGTTAGGGTTTGGCAATAAAGAACAGGAAACAACACATGAAACTATATATGTATTATTTTTTGTGGTTCTATGGTGACCTATCTAATTATGTTGGGCCTGGCTGCAGGATTATTGCAACTTCCCCAGCAATATCTCAGCATTAACCCTACTCTCATGACATTAGGTGTTTCAGGAATTTTTGATCCAAGGTAAATCCACAGTTTATCAACCATTTTTTTTATCCACTAGGGTTTGGCAACAAAGAACAGGAAACACAAAAACCTATGTATGTACTATTATCCCTTTTGGTACTACAGTAAATTACCATATTATCTCGGATCTGGGTGCAGGATTATTGCTCCTTCCACGGTTCAGGAATACTGCCTCTAATAACTACCCAGTACACTTGCACACTTCTTCAAGGGAAACCATTCTGAAAAATGTTAATGATGTACTCACCCTTCGGATGTGATGCGACTTAGGAAAGGAGTGAGAGTCTGGCTATTTAATGAGGGAAACTAAAATAATTCTCAACCAATGTAGAGAGACTGTTTTGTGCTAGGGCGTAGGAAAAATAGGACCATCAGGATGTTTGCTTTGACATAAAGGCAGACCTTGAGTGCTTGAACCGGACATGATATTTCATCCAAAATACAGTTTCCTTATCAAAAAATGGTGATTTTCCCTTTAAAAGGTCTTAATTCTTGGCCAGGAATAATAGGCCTGTAAACAACAGTAAATGACAAGTAGGTGTATGAGTAATGAAACGTCCCTGTCTAATATAGCTCACCAAGGGTTCTCAGTATCATTCTTAGGGGCAGATACTGGTGCCTGTACTACATTCTGATTTGAGGTTTTATAGTATGACCTGATATTATTGTTACCAGTCGGAGCTTTAGGAGTGAGTAGGCTGTCTCTTATTACCCATTCTATTTCAACAGGGATTTAGACAACTGGTTTAACTTCCTTTTGGGCTTGGGTTTTTCATTACTCTGTTCCCATGACCTAAGTTTTTTGGTGAGAAACTCTCTATCCTCTAGTTTACAGGATGGGACATTTTTCACATCACACCCAAATCCATATAGAGGACACACCTGAATTTTTCTTAGGATTAATGGATAGCATTCTGATATGCTGACACTCAGTAGCAAGGTTACCTTGATACTGTTCATGATTTCCTCCCGAAATTCTTGAAGTACAGCAAGCAGAATTTTCCTACCAGGGAAGCCTGCACAAACTGACTGAGCCAAGGCCGTTGTAAAACCACTGCCCGGCAGTATAGAAGTCCAGGTTAAATCATTACCCCCCCACAAGTATAGAGGCTTTAGATAGGGTTGGGTGGACCCTATCAGCGTCCCCTTCAATATTTGACTGCTGCAAGGGAGGGGCAAGATTCTCATATGAGATATCTCTCCCGTGTGAAGCAGAAGACTGTGCCATAGATCTTCAGGATTCAGATTAGAAATTTCAGTGGCTATATCCAATTCATGTCAGGTATTAGTTACCTCTCTCCCAAGGAAAGACACTTCATCTCCATCCGAGGCGTTGAAATGGGAATTCCTAAAGTCCATTGCTTTTGGATTCTCCTCCTCCTGCACTCCAACTGAAACATGTAACTCATTGAGACACCTTAAAATGAGCTATTTCATCATTCAAACTTGCTGCCAGGAGCATGTTGCATATATTTCACACATTTCCAGCAACCAACCAGATTCTCCATTATTCCTTCACAAATGGTATATGCCAGGTAGTTATGAGCCATTTCTACAGGTGAAAAGCAGAATGAACAATTTTCTGTGGTGCAGGTAATATGCGAGTCCTGCATAATAGCAGCCTAGTGGTGATATTTATTGAAAACTACCTAGTGTTAGCTAGTACTTATGTCACTATGTAGGCAGAAAACACTTCAAATTAAAACAGGCTGACAAGGCCACAAGTATTTGTATATCCAGTGGTACCTCGAGATACAAAAGGCTCAACTTACGAAAAACTCGAGATACGAAGGTAAATACGAAGATTTTTGCGGCTCTACATACGAAAATTGTTCAAGATACGATAGGTTGTTGCTGTAAAGTCCGAGATTCGCCCGGACCACCAATAACAATTTTAAAACTCGTGCGCCGCCAACTGAGTAGACTCGCCACCATCCTCCCGCTCTCCCATTGGTTCCTGATGCTAGTTACTGCCATGAGGTCCTTCTCTCCTATTGGTCAGCATCTCTCACATGATGCATCTACATAGTGGCGTGCTCTTTCGGCCACTTCACGGCATCATCGGTATCGTACGCATGTGGTATTCGTCTGTTCTATACGATTTTGTTTATTAACGCAAATTCGTTAGTGATTTCATTGTAGTATACTTTATCGTACTACATAACATAATTACGTACAGTATATACGTAGTCATGGGTCCCAAGAAAGTTGAAATTCACAGAAAGAAGAGGATGCTTTCTTTGGAGACAAAGATGGAGATAATTAAAAAGAATGAAGCTGGTATGCGATTGAGTGTGATAGCCAAGGAATATGGCCAAAATCTGTTGACAACAGGCACCATCCTTAAGCAGAAGGATGTCATCAAAGCAGCTACACCTTCCAAGGGCGTGACTATCTTGTCCAGCAAGAGGAGCCACGTCCACGATGAAATGGAAAGGCTTCTTCTTGTCTGGATAAAAGACAAAGAAATCGCTGGCGATACGATAACCGAGACGGCAATCTGCAACAAGGCCAGCGCTATTTTCGGTGATTTGATTGCCCAGGCCGAAGACGACGGAGGAGAAGGGACATCAACGCCAACCCCAGACTTCAAGGCTTCTCATGGGTGGTTCGAGAAATTCCATAAACGGACTGGCATCCATTTGGTGGTGTGGCATGGGGAGGCGGAAAGCTCGGACACGAAAGCGGCCGAAGCCTTTATTACGACCATCGACGAGATGACTCAACGAAGGCTACAGTTCTCAGCAAGTCTTCAACTGTGATGAGACTGGCCTTTTTTGGAAAAAAATGCCTCGTCAGACGTACATCACGCAGGAAGAGAAGAAGCTACCTGGGCATAAGCCTATGAAAGACAGGCTTATGCTCGCACTTTGTTCCAACTCCAGTGGGGATTGCAAGGTGAAGCCCCTACTTGTCTATCTTTTGGAGACTCCTCGAGCCTTCAAGGCCCACAAAGTGCTTAAGGAGAAGCTTCCAGTGATGTGGAGGGCTAATTCAAAAGCCTGGGTAACAAGACTTTTGTTCACTAAGTGGGTAAATCTGTGTTTCGGCCCGACAGTGAAGAAATTCTTGGAAGAGAAGCGTCTCCCTCCGAAATGTCTGCTGGTGTTGCACAATGCCCCTAATCACCCTCCTGGACTCGAGGAAGATATCCTAGCAGAGTATTCATTTATCAAGGTTCTTTATCTTCTGCCTAACACCACCCCTCTCCTCCAGCCCATGGACCAGCAAGTGATATCGATCTTCAAGAAGCTGCATACGAAACATATTTTCAAGAGATGTTTCGACATCACCAATACCACAAACCTCACCTTGCGTCAATTTTGGAAGGAGCATTTCGATGTTGTGATATGCATCTGACTCATCGATCAAGCTTGGCAGGAGGTTTCGAGGCGAACCTTGAATTCCTTGTGGAGGAAACTTTGCCCTGATGCCGTATCCGCCCGAGACTTTGAGGGATTCGACGTGGGCGAAGCTGGGTGCTGCAGATTCAGGAACAGTTGACGATCCTGAAACTGTTTCGCAACCAGATCTTGACGAGATCGTTGCACTTGGCAAGTCCATGGGGCTGGTCATCGACGAGGACGACATCAATGACCTTCTTGAGGAGCACCAAGAGGAGCTTACGACGGATGACCTGAAGGAGTTAGAAGCCATGCAACATAACATTGTTCAAGAGGAGTTCTCTAGCAGTGGCGAGGACAACGACGACGACTCTATGACAACGGCAGAAATTAAGGATGCTCTAGCTGCTTTTCATAAGGTGCAATCATTCGTAGAAAAAAGACACCCCGAAAAGGATTACACAGGTCGTATGCTTGCACAGTTCGATGACGTTTGCCTGAGTCGTTTCAGGAACATTGTCAAAAGCAGGCAGAAGAAATCTTCCTTGGATAGTTATTTTTTAAAGAGGCCTTTAGTACTAGCAGGAGTAAGCAAAAAGGAAGAACCAAGTGATACTACGAAAAAACAGAAAGTTGAAAGTGGTGAAGAAGAAATTTTGTATAAAAAAAAAAAAAAAAATTTTATGTTTCGTAAAGTTAAGTATACGTATCTGCCGTTTGTCCTCCTCCTCTGTCGCCACTTTCGGAGATAGCCTCACTCAAAAGGTAAGCTTCCACATTTTACTTTTACGTACGTATGTACGTACAGTATTTCTTGTATACCATGTACACTAATACACTTTATTTACAGGTAATTAGCAGTACGTTATTAATTTAGGTATTGAATGGTCCAAATTGTTGTAGTATTTCATTGTTTATAGGTCAATTTAGCTTTATTATGAAATTTACTGGGGTGTTTTTGAAGTGCTTGGAACGGATTAGCCATTTTACATGTAAGAGGCGGTTCAAGATACGAAAAACTCACGATACGAAGGGCGCCTCGGAACGGATTAATTTCGTATCTCGAGGTACCACTGTAGTATGCTGTTAGGTAACCTGATCAATGGGTTATATCCATGAAATAGTAGCAATGTATTAAAACATTAACTCACAACTATACTACACTAACACTACTTTACAGGATTTACTAAAAAATGCTTTTAAACTTAATAAAATTAATTAATTATAAGAATTGCTGTACCAAACATGTACAAAATCAGTGCTCTAAGATTTCAAATTATTTGACAAAGCTCACCATTATGAAAAAATACATTTTGTTTTTCTTTAGGAAATGACAACAACAATTTCTCTCTGCACCTGTGACATCACTACTGGCAGAATAATACCTGTTGAAAGTAGATCCACATGAATGTATTTCCTTGAAGACTTGAAAAGACCCTAATATCAAGAGTAATGTAATTAGGGAACTTTCTTTATAACAAAACCCATTTGCTGTAGCTTCATTATAAAAAAACTACGAAGGAAATACGTACTGGCCCTTAGTAAACACCAAGGCTCATACGTCAAGCACAACTGGGAACTACAATCATGGCTATGTTTTGTATAAAGAAGATATTTGGCTAACCTGATTTACCCTTTCAGTAACCTTAAATTATCTATCAATATTGAAAAAGTAATTGACTAACAAGTTTTAATAACAATATACAGTGGGGCCCCTGTATTTGGATTCTCCCGATTCACAGACTCACGGATTCGTGGATTTCTCTCTGAACCCTATCTACCCATTTTTTGCGGGAAATTCACCTATTCGCGGGGTTTTCCAACGAAAATAATCACTAATTAGTGTATTTTTATGTTATTTTCATGACTATACCGTTTTTTTCCATCTGTCCTCCCGCCTGTGGTGCTCGCGTCTGGTAACACTGCGTCCCGGGCTTTAAATAGTTACTTTGTGTAAGTTTTAGGTAAATAAAAGGATATCTGGGTGTACATTTGCAACTGAAAAGTGTTTTAATAATTTACTATATGCGAATTACACCATTAATCTTCGAAATAGGATATAGTTATTATTGTTGAATGTAAGCTGCCTTTTCGGGGTGGCGAGTGGAACAGCCAGACACAAATTCCATAAAACAGATGCTAAACCAAGTTATGTCATATCGTATCTGGCTAACACGCACTTTATAAAAATTAAAAGTATATACAGGAAGTCCCTGGGCTACGATGGGTTCGGCTTACGACCCTCCGAGGTTAAGGCACTTTTCAATTATATTCATCAGAAATTATTTCCAGGGTTAGAGTGCCTACAACATTCATCTGGCACAAGAAATATGACACCAAAAATGCAAAATAATCAATATTTGAATTTTTTTTGGGATGAAAAATGCAATAAGAATGCAGTTTACATAGTTTTCAATGAACCCAAAGCATTAAAAGTAAGGTTTTCTTAGGATTTTTGATGATGTTCCAGCTTACGGCGCGTTTCAACAACAGAATCCCCGTCATAGCCCGGGGACTGCCTGTACTGATATATTTATGTGTAAGGAAGTAATATGTAGCTTAGTAGCAGAGTAGGTGTGGTTCAATAAGTTGACATCTTGCCGTAGTGAACAGCAATAGAAGCAATTTTCTTGCCACTGCGCCTGACTGTTCCATTCGCCACCCCAAAAAGGCAGCTTACATTCAACAATAACAACATCCTATTTCGAATATCAACGGTGTAATTTGCATACAGTAAATTATTAAAACACTTTTCAGTTGCAAATGTACAACCCAGATATCCTTTTATTTACCTAATACTTACACATAGCGTAACTATTTAAAGCCCGGGACGCAGTGTTACCAGGCACGAGCACCACAGGCAGCTGGACAGATGGAATAGAAAAACAGAGTATAGATACATTTCTATGATACAAAAATGATTTACTAATTTTCAAATATTAATATTGATTAATACTGTATTAGTATGTTTAATAAGATTAAATATCACATAATTAAAATAATAATTCTCTCTCTCTCTCTCTCTCTCTCTCTCTCTCTCTCTCTTACAGAGATGTATGTTTTTTGTATGATAAATATGATTTACTATTTTCAAATATTAATATTAATGTAAACAGCAATAATATCAATTAATTTAAGAAAATAATATAGTGAATTAGTTTACAAATTTTAACAATTATATAAGAATGAAGAAAATCCCAGGTACTAAAGCTGTCAAATATATCAAGTAATGTGACAGGAGGGAGAGGAGCTGTTGTGTTGTTGCCACTAAGTGTTCATGTAATTTCTCTCTCTCTCTCTCTCTCTCTCTCTCTCTCTCTTTACTGAGATGAGAGAATTTTTATGGTACACGTACTACAGTAATACCTTGAGATACGAGCAGCCCAACATACGAATATTTTTATACAAGCTGAAACTCGGTCCATATTTTTGTCTGAGATACAAGCGAAATTTGGAGAGACGAGTGTTACTGGAGGCTGCCGCTAGTTGGCGTGAACGGGTCCAGCATCAGAGGTAGACAAAGAGTAAAATACTTGGACAGCTTGGTGGGAGACTTGGATGGAGATTACACTGTAAATCAACTAATACAAGCTGCTAGAGATCAAGAGAGGTGGAGGCAAATGACTGCCAACGTCCAAGACACAGCAATTCAGTAAGGTAACGTAAGGTTCTGTCTCATGGAGCCCTGGCAGGACCATGAGAATTCAATTCCTTTGGGGACAAACAGCAGCTACACTATGAAAAAAATTTCATGCCCTAAAAACCCATCTTAAAACTTCTGGCATGCTACAACAATAATCAATCCACAAATTCAGCTTTATAAAAACTGTAACAATAATCAAATCATATCTAAATCTTCTGCCATACCACAGAGTAGTAAGTTCTTAATATATATTTGCAAGTAACATTCACAGGTAAAGGTCTAAAACTATACAAAGTTTCACTTCACATAACATTTTAGAATATTAGATTCACTGAGTAAACAAATTTGGTATAAAAACTTGAAGAGATTTTGAAAAAAAATCCAGTATGGCTACCTGTGAGAATCCACTTTAGATAAAATGACTATAACTAAAATGCCAAGTTAAAAATCTAAAACTCAAAGCAAGGCATTTTAATTTGTTACAATATAGTACATTGAGAAACACAGACCTGATCAGACCCTCTTTCATCATTAGGGACAATTTCTAAACGAGAATCTGTAAGTGCTAATATTCGTGACTGAGTGTCTGCTACGCTCAAACTATCTTCAGCCCAAGCTCTCATACACATGCCGTGTAGTACTAAGTGGGCCCTTTCAATCTCAGCAACACTAACTTGCCTGCAAGAGGAACATCATTAAATTAAACAATTCCACTCCAATTTGAATTTTTTTACACACCAAAAAAACTTTTTTTAAATTCAGCAAATATATGTGGAAAAGAGAACCCACAGATAATAAGGTTTATTTTAAAATAAGTGAATATTACATGATAAGAAGATTCATACATAATATATTGCATTTAAAAATAACTAACCATATAACAAACCTCTTGAGTGGCTGTGGGAGTGTACATGCTGATACAAGATGTTTAACTAAAACTCTAATAGCAGTACGAATTTCATCTTCTTCATTCAATAATGACACAGAACTACCTTTTTCGCCACCATCCTGAAAATTGAAAAGAAAGTTATCAAACAAACATCCAATTATATTTTGGCAACACCTCAGCAAATACTTACTATAAAAGAATACAGGCAGTTCCCGGTTACTGGCGGCCTCGGTTATCAGTGATCCGGTTTTATGGTGCTTGTCTCGCGCCGAAAATCGCTGAAAACCAGTGACTTTCAGAACTGAAATGAGCAGATTTTTTGCTATCAGCGACAATAATAGAGAATTGGTGTCGATAAACACCTAACAGAGGTGCCACTAACCAGTTATTGGCGCCAAAACCGGTTATCTGTGCTGACAAGTGCTGAAAATCACCAATTTTTGCTTATCATCAAGTCGTTGGAACAGAACCCCTGCTGATAACCGGGGACTGCCAGTACTGTACTTTGATCATTAATAAGCTGTACAAAGAACTGTAAAATGCTAAAAAACTCACCTTACTTGTAAAAATTGTTAATTAAATTAAGACTATACCAAATATACCCTTTAGATGATATAAACACTGCAGAACTATTCACCTACAAAATAACCTGCAAAAATACTAAAAATTACCAGTTCACCGTTAACCAAAATATACAACAATATGAATTGATATACTACCAATAAGTAGCATAGAAAACAAGCTCAATCTGAGTGCTGGAAATGATACTGCTGAAGTTTAGTCTAGTCATGCTACCAACATACAGGTTAAGTGATTTTACTGAATGTTGTATACCTGTGAAAGAAGTGTCTACGAAAAGCCATTTGCAGAGAGCCAAGGGTGGCTTAGGGATGACTGGGCTGTTTGTCTGAGTCCATTACAAACAAGTATCAGTCTACAGTGGACCCCCCGTATTCGCGTTCTCCGGATTCGCGGACTCTCACATTCGCGGATTTCTCTAGGGAACATTTCCCTGCATTATTCGCGGAAAATTCGCGCATTCGCGGTATTTTTCTATGAGAAATATCCACAAATTCCTGGTTTTTGTGATAAATTTCATCATAAAATGCACTTTTTGTGATAAAACTATTAAAAAAACCAAGTATGAAAATTTTTAGTGGTTTTTCTTAAGTTTTAACTAACGAAATAGGCTGTTTTTAGCGCTTTTATAGGGGTTCCAAACATTCGCGGATTCTAACTATTCACGGGGGGGGTCTGGTACGCATCCCCCGCGAATACGGGGGGGACACTGTACATGTTTTTTTCTAGTATGCCTCCTTTTGTAGCTTGCTCTTTACTTGACTTTCTTCCTAATCTTGATGACCACATTCATTTTATTTATGGTGGACTTTGGGAATTTTTGTGCATTTGATTTCCTGCCCTTGAATGGCATTACTTTGCTTGGTTTTATTTTGGTGTTAAATAGCTTACAGATATCTTCTTCCCCTATAACAGAGGGACTGGTGAATGCTGCACAGTACTCTGTAGTGTGCTCTGGGACTGTGTTTTGTGCTTTCTAGAGTATTACACTGTACAGTGTTTGTTTTATTTTTGTTGTGCATTATCTCTGTGTCTCATTAAACTTTCCAAGGTATTGCAGACTGGTCTTAAACCTTCATGTCTTCACCTGACCATAATCGACATTCTACTGTGTGGCAATGTTTCTCTCTCATTACCTGTGAGATGTGCATGGACTAGTCACCCAACCAATAGTTTTGTTACACCCAGGACATAAAAGTCTTGTCATGCTAAGAAAACTGCTACTGATCCATCTAATACATTTTCACACAGCTATGCTGCCTTTTATGCTTGCCAAGACGGCATGGTTTGATTCTTCCAGGGACTAAGTTGTGCTGTCTGAGCTTGTGAAAATGAAGAACAGAATGCGTTATTGTCCACACATGGAGCTTCTTTGTTAAAATGTGTGACATAGAGAAATTGACAGGCTTAGAATTAAACCTTCCCCTAATATGGCAACCACCATTCTGCCAGTCAATGACCGCACCATACTTCTTGCTACCAAACTTGAACTATAATGTTTTTAGAAGTCTAAGGATTTTCATCATATGCTCTTCATCCACTGAAGCCATTGCTGGGCATTGTTCTGGCCTCCTTACCTCTATTACCTTAGACATCCCGTTATATTCAAACTGTATGGAATGCTTCTTCAGAAAACTCTTGGTTACATATAACTGGCAAGAATAGGTGTTTTGCAATTTCAGCTCTTTCTCATCCAAAAGTTATCAACTTTTAGAAAAAGTACCCGAAGCCAGAAAGATAGTTCTTTGTTTGGGTTGAGCTTTGATTCTTACAATTCGTATGGTGATCTACTGTTTGATAAATTTAATTTCTGGGCTCAGTCCGTGTTGCTTTGTGAAATATCCCTTTAGTTCATATTTCTAAGGTAAATATTGCTAACATTACCAGAGAAAAATAAAAGAGGGGGATGTCAGAGTATCTGACTCGCTCACCCTAAATAAAAAGAGGGTGTTGGTATGGTACTGGGGCGAGTGAGACCACTACCACGGACCTCTTGTCATTTAGAATTCTCCTTCACCAAAATCCCCCTCCTCAAGAGAGCTGGTACACAGCCAGCGCCAGCAACTACTACTACACACCCACCCACGCCGACAACAGCGCCTCTCGTGGCCATCCTTTTCGTTAGCGACTTATCGCACGCACATGATTTTTCTCTGCTCTGTGTTTTGTGCCCTAACTTTGGATTATCTTTCCACTATGGAGGTCCAAGCTATCGCCGCAGCTAAGTTAAGTACTGCCGAAAGGTTACACGTATTTTTAGCCAGTCAGGATCCGTTTTAACCGTTTTTTAGGTTCATTAACGGCCTTCCTTGTCTGGTCTCAGGCTCGCCATGCCGGCTCGCCTCGTGTTTTCTTATAGCTCCCGCGGTCTCCCATACAGTTTTCATGTTTTACATCGTACTATTCGGAAATCCTATGCCTCCATGTCTTAGCTCAGTGTTCATGCATGCATGTTCCTTTGTCTAGGTCTGTTAGGCAGTTGGGTTATATATGTATACATTATATATATTTCCCACTTTCTTTAGTCCAGCCACCCTGGCCGTCGCCCTCCGTTTTACGTATCAGCAGAGGCCAGCTCCCGAGTTGTTGGTCTGTCTACCTTCCAGGTAGGCTAGCATAACTTCTCCTGGACACCCCCTCTCTTTCTCTTACACGTGATTTCCCTCTTTTCCTTTTCATTACGATGTATTTGTTATGGGTTGCATATTTGAGACGGTTTGCCTTAGCCTAGGCTATGTTTTGTCTGTCCCGTTCGCCTCGTGGTCCAACCACATTCGCAGTGGGCCAGCTGATCACCTCAGTCCACCAGCTCAAGTCCCCCCATCTTCTTTCCTCCCCATCGTGGGGGGGAGGTAGTCCTCGCTCGCTCACGGTTGCTATGGTAACCATCCGAGCACCCCTCCCCTCCTCCTCCCTTCTCAGGGAGGATACGGGAGTTACGGACAAGGGGGGTCCTGAGTCTGGGTCTTTTACCATTCTCTCCATGAGTTTCGGGGGGGTACCCCGTGCGTTCGGGTTGGGTTGGCCACCCCGCCAGCTCGCACTGGGTCCTCCTCGGTTCTCTCTATGGCTACCTAATCTATCCTCCCCATCCATTATTCAGTGGCCAGCTCCTTAGGGGTAGCGGAGAGTAGCCTTGACATGCATCCCTCTGTATTCACATTTTATGATTCATAGTTCTGTTGCCACTTCCGCTAGTCCGGCGGAGCGCCCGCTCACCATCCGGGTTCTCTGTCTGCTAGCGAAAGTTTTTTACGGCGGAGTTACGCTTCGCTTGCCTTCTTTATTATTTATTTTATCTTATTTTGTTTTAATTTAAGTTTACGTACTTGGGTAATCTTCTCGTGTATCTCCGCTGTGATCGTACCCTCACCTCGGTGTACTCTCGGTTTATGAGCAGGTAACTGGTTCGGCGGAAATATTCGCTCCGGTGTACCGGAGTTTTTCGGACCAGTTTACGTCCTACGGACTTTCTCTCACGGAGTACAGGAGAGGATTATGCCCAGAATATATTTTCACTTCGGCATACAGCGGAGCTTCATATCTCTTAACAGGTTAGCCCTGTTAGTAACTGCCGATACTTATGTATCTGTTCACTTACAGGCTACCAACTGTCAAGAGGCGGGGTGCAACGCCATCCTGCAGGACCCATGCGGTCATGAGGTCTGCCGGACCCACGCTCCCTGCACTGTCCGCCATAACGATTTGATTGTTTGGCATCACAAAGCCTGCTCCATCTGTTATGATCTGGTGGATCAGTTTACTGCCGGAGTAAGTATATACCAGTGTAATACACTTGTATCTGTTCTTGGTATATACTGCTATAAAAGCATATGTTAAGATATTGAAGTCTTCTTCTACTTCCCACTCGAAAGGGTCTAGAGGCAAGTCCTCTAAGGAGAAGGCTCGTGCTCCCTCTGAGCCAGAGCCTTCGACGTCCACCGGAGTGCGTCCTAAGACTCCCGCATCGCTCAGGGACTCTAGTCCCTTCGATACCGAGGCATTCACCGCAGGGGTGATGCAACAGGTGGGCAATCTAGTCGGTTCTATGATGAACGACAGGCTAGAACAGATGCTGGCGCGCATCTCCACCTCGTTTCAGGAGTCGGGTCAGTCAATCCAAAACATATCGGAGCGACTGACTAACCAGGAAAACCTGCTGGCGGGCCTTAGGGAAAATCCCCCAGCAGTTCTTCCTCAGGCAAGTGCCGGTGTAACACTCATGCCGGACCACAATACTCTCCCTCCCTTCACCATGAGCAATCCTTGGAGGGTCGCAGCCTTTGCCCCCTTCAAGGATGGGATGATTTCCATTCCCGATTGTGGAACTCGGAGAATTGAGGACTTCGAGTTCCACCCCGCCAATCTCCAACCACCTTTCATGGGCTACGCTCGATTGACAGAAACGGCATTGAGGAGGGAAGACAGGATCCCGAAGGAAACTGTCATTTACAGTTGGGATCAAGCCCAGAGGGAATGGGTTAGATGCCCCAAAGATTGAGATTGTACAAATACCAAGCTTCAGGCTTTCAAGAGCCCATTCACCATCTTCGTGTCAGAGGAGGAGACACCGCTCCCCTTTAGCCCAAAGTTAGCAGAGGCAACTATACAGGCCGCCATGAAAGACGAGCCTATGCCTCAGCTGAGAGTCGGATCCTACATCCTTACTCTTTCCAGGTTCTTAAGATCTCTGAGCTGATCTACCGGCTTCCATCACTATCGGGAAGCTCAAACCGGATTGTGCTGTCGAGCAGTTCGGGGAGAGACTACCGAGGTTACCGGATTACCTGATCCAAGCGGAGTTTGACGCTAGGACCAGGTTAGGGAGGACCCTGAATGCCTTGGTTATGACAGAGGTTGCCGCCATTACTTATGGGACGGAGCCTCTGTTCAAACTCTTGGCAAAAGCTCAAACACAAACCGTACAGTCTGACCTGTACGACTTTGTGGTTGCTAGGCGTAACTGCAGGAAGCACGTCCTGCAGGAAGCCACAATTAGGCACGAGCCGAACAAATTGCTCGCGTCATCCTTTTGGGGAGCTGACCTCTTCCCCGAATCCGTGGTGAATGAGGTTCAGCACGAAGTGACCAGGCTGAATCAGAGCCTTAAGGTCCGCTGGGGACTTTCTGGCAAGAGGAAGCCAGAAGGTGCCCCCTCAAATGTTAAAAAGCAGAAGAAGCCTAGGAAGTTTACACCTTTCCAGGCTTCGCAGCAACAGCAGATGGTTCAGGCGGTCCCCGTTTCCCAAATGGTTCAACCATCTTTTTCGAAGAAACAGAACCAGCCCATTCTCCTGCTGACGTCTCAGAACCAGCCCTTGACTTCCTATGCTGTATCCCCAGCCTTTAACCCTGTTTTTGAAGGACAGGCATTCCAAGCCTTCAACAGATTTGGAAGGGGAAGTAGAGCTAGGGGTGCATTTCGCCAGAGGGGTGGCGGAAGGACACCCAGCAGGGGAAAACACTTCCGTGGAGGACGCGGAGCATGTCCTGCCCAAAATCAGTGAGAACCCTCAGGTGGGAGGGAGGCTGTTCCTCTATTGACACAGATGGGGATTCAGCAATTGGGCCACAAAGCCATTCGTGGTCCAAATGGGCTGGATGGAGTTGGATCAAAGGTCCCCCCTCTATCCAAAACATTCCTTCAAATACCAACAAAGGAATTGACAGAGTATGCACAAGAGCTCCTTCAGAAAGGAGTAGTATCAAGAGTCAAACATTTAAAGTTTCAAGGTCGCTTGTTCAGCGTGCCAAAGAAAGGCTCATAAAAACGAAAATAATTTTAGACTTGTCCCGTCTAAACTTATTCATTCGTTGCGACAAGTTCAAAATGCTGACTATCTCGCAGGTGCGGACCTTACTTCCCCCGTTGGGGCCGTCCACTAAAGGAAAAACACCTCTATCGATCTTACAGACACATACTATCATATCCCAGTCGCGAGACATTCTCTTTCAAAGTGATGCCCTTTGGGCTGAACGTAGCCCCCAGGGTGTTCACGAAAATAGCGGAATCAGTAGTCCAACCACTGAGATCACAAGGGATAATGGTAGTAGCGTACCTGGACGATTGGCTCATTTGGGCAACAACCGTCGAGGAATGCCTCAAAGCCACAAACAAAGTAATACAGTTTCTGGAACATCTGGGGTTCCAAATAAACAAGATCAAATCCAGGCTGACGCCGGAATCTCGTTTTCAGTGGCTCGTCATTCAATGGGACCTGAACTCCCACACTCTATCAATTCCGTTGGTCAAAAGGAAAGAAATAGCCAAGTCAATAAGGCAATTCCTCAAATGCAAACAAACATCAAGGAGAAACCAGGAAAGGATCCTAGGTTCCCTCAAGTTTGCATCAGTCACAGATGTTGAAAGCAAAGTTGAAGGACATAAATCGAGTTTGGCACTCAAGAGCAAATATCAAATCTCGAGACAAGTTGTCAGGCATCATAAATCGAGTTTGGCACTCAAGAGCAAATATCAAATCTCGAGACAAGTTGTCAGGCATCCCGCCGATTCTTCGCAAGCGTCTCCACCCCTGGGCGGAGACCAAAAATCTGTCCAAATCAGTTCCTCTCCAATTCCCTCCTCCGGCGTTGGTTATCCACACGGACGCCTCTCTGAGCGGGTGGGGAGGTTACTCCCAATTCAAAAAAGTTCAAGGGACTTGGTCGCCTCAGTTCCGCCGGCTTCACATAAATGCACTGGAAGCCATGGCAGTATTGGCTTCTTCCAGCCAAGAATTCCCATGTCAAGCTGGTATTGGACAGCGCAGTAGTAGTACATTGCATCAACAGAGGAGGATCCAAATCAAGACGTGAACCACGTCATGATAGCCATCTTCTCTCTAGCAACCAAGTACAAATGGCATCTTTCCTCCACTCATCTGGCGGGAGTAAGGAACGTGATAGCGGACGCCCTGTCTCGCTCAGTTCCTCTAGAATCGGAATGGTCCCTGGACAGGCGCTCATTCCAGTGGGTATGCCAAAAGTTCCCATGCCTCCAGGTGGATCTTTTTGCGTCACAATCCAACCACAAGCTCCCTTGCTATGTGGCCCCCAACCTAGACCCTCTGGCCTATGCCACAGATGCCATGTCCATAGATTGGAATCAATGGAGGAAGATATACATCTTTCCTCCAGTGAATCTTCTATTGAAAGTCCTGAACAAACTCAGGTCGTTCAAGGGACAAGTGGCTCTAATAGCCCCGGATTGGCCCAAGAGCAATTGGTACCCTCTCCTTCTGGAACTGGGTCTCCAGCCTCAAAGGATTCCGGACCCCAAACTCTCTCATCAGTACAAATGAGGACTGTGTTCGCTTCCTCAGGAACTCTCAAAACCCTAACTTTATGGACTTCATGAAGTTCGCGGCTAAGAGAGACACAAATATCGATCCCCAAAATATCCTTTTCTTAGAATCAGATAAAAGGGAATCAACATTGCGCCAATATGACGCAGCAGTTAAAAAACTGCCAAATTTCCTGAAGGAAACGGATTCTCGAACCATGACTGTTAATTTAGCTATATCCTTTTTCAGATCTCTGTTTGAAAAAGGTCTAGCAGCTAGTACTATTGCAGCCAATAAGTCAGCTTTAAAGAAAATCTTTCAGTTTGGCTTTAAGATAGACTTAACAGACTCTTACTTTTCGTCTATTCCTAAAGCTTGTGCTAGGCTCAGACCTTCAGAAAGACCTAGCTCAATTTCATGGTTCTTGAATGACGTTCTCAAACTGGCTTCAGATACTGACAACGTTTCATGCAATTATATGATGATATTAAGGAAAACATTATTTTTACTAAGTCTGGACTCAGGAGCCAGGATATCCGAACTGTCGGCTCTTTCCAGAGACTCTGGGCATGTCGAATTTCTCCCATCAGGAGAAGTTCTTTTATCTCCAGATCGTAGTTTTTTGGCTAAAAACGAGGATCCCTTGATGAGATGGGCCCCTTGGAAGGTCCTCCCTCTTCCTCAAGACCCTTCTCTATGTCCGGTGACGAACTTATGAGCCTATCTGTCCAAGACATCAACTAGGTCATCAGGTCCCCTTTTTATAAGGGAAAAAGGTGGCACTATTTCCTTAAAAGGGATCAGACAACAAATCCTATATTTTATTAAACAAGCTAATCCTGATTCATTTCCCAGAGCCCATGACATCAGGGCAGTAGCCACCTCTATTAATTACTTCCAGCACATGAATTTCGATGATTTAAAAAAGTACACTGGCTGGAAATCGCCGACACTTTTCAAAAGTCACTACTTGAAATCCTTGGAATCTCTTAAATTTCCGGCAGTGGCAGCGGGAAACATAGTTGTAGTTGAAGATCCAGATCTCCTTTCTACCTGCCTCACTAATATTTTCCTTTAACCCTACCGTCAGGCTCAATCTTGTTTTGAGCCTTAGCTGCCTAGAAAGGCTACATATCGTGAGGTGTCCCTTATTTTTTTGCTAGGGTCACTCACACATGTAAATAACATTGCCAATCGTGGCTATTTTGCGATGTTCTCCCTTATTTTTATGCTAGGGAGACTCACTTGTATATACTAATATTGGATAAATTCTAGTTTTAAGTTATCATAAGTTAGTCTAAGAGTAATTTTAAGTTCTAATACGTATTTTAAGACTAACTCACATTATGTTATACTGGTTTAGTTTAAGTATGATAACTTTGTAACTGTTTAAAACTAGATTATAATTATTTTGTTTTACTTTTGTGTTTTCTTAAGACCTTCCATTGTTTCTTTCTCAATCTTGTGCTAATTCTCTGGTACTATTTCACAAAGCGACACGGACTGAGCCCAGAAAAGGGATTTTGACGAAGGAAAAATCTACTTCTGGGCAAGGGTCCGTGTCGCCCAGTGAAATCCCCCCCTGTTTATATCCCACCCTTGCGCCCAAGATTGGTCCTCTAACGAAAAGGATGGCCACAAGAGGCGCTGTTGTCGGTGTGGGTGGGTGTGTAGTAGTAGTTGCTGGCGCCGGCTGTGTACCAGCTCTCTCGAGGAGGGGGATTTTGGTGAAGGAGAATTCTAAATGACAAGAGGTCCGTGGTAGTGGTCTCACTCGCCCCAGTACCATACCGACACCCTCTTTTTATTTAGGGTGAGCGAGTCAGATACTCTGACATCCCCCTCTTTTATTTTTCTCTGGTAATGTTAGCATTATTTACCTTAGAAATATGAACTAAAGGGATATTTCACCGGGCGACACGGACCCTTGCCCAGAAATAGATTTTTCCTTTGTCAAAATCCCTTTATGAGACACCCAACTTTGAGACACCTATCCAACATACAGTTTCGATTGCTACCTCTACCCTCATGTCTAGAACTAGCTAAGGAACCTGCCAAGTTGGCACCACTGGCTAATCCAAGTCAGAAGACTCACACCATAAGTGCTGTTTCGGGCAATACTAGACCAAGGGCAGTCTGTGACGGTACGCTGCACGGAATGGCCACAGTGCTTTTCGCAGGGTCACACTCATGAGGATCTGGGGACTAGACACCAGAGTCCTTGGATGTGCCAGACCAACTATGAAGAACTGTGATGGGTGATAATCTGTCAAAGTGGGAACTTTTCCTTCAGCATCTCTAAAGAGGTATGAAGTGCAATGGAATGGTCAGCATTGATGCTCGTCTCCCGAGAAGACTGAGTGGGAGAAGTCATGATAAAGTAAAATTCCAAGAAACTGTTTCACAAGGGATGAAAAGAAATGTATGTGAATAGTAAAAAAACCATTCCTGTAAAACAATAAAGATCAGGTACAGGGAGATCAACATTGGCTCCCTTCACAATACAAACATACTCCAATCTGAACAGATCAATACTGCAAAAGTAAATGTTAAATATAGAGAAAAAACTTTGTGTGACGTAAAACTGATACAAATATGAAGCTACACAAAGACATACATGGATGGTATGAGAGACAGATGCTCAGGTGTAACTGCTATTGAGTCTCACAATGGCATGAGTACAGATGTGGTGATATAGAGGAGTTATGGGAGTTCCATTTGACAACGTCCTTGAGAGAGAGAGAGAGAGAGAGAGAGAGAGAGAGAGAGAGAGAGAGAGGAGAGAGAGGAGAGGAGACGAGAGAGTGAGAGAGAGAGAGAGAGAGAGAGATGGAGGGAGGAGAGAGAGAGAGAGAGAGAGAGAGAGAGAGAGAGAGAGAGGTGAATGTAAGCGGTGTTGGGTTGTTTGTGTTCGTGTGAATGGATAGTTAGCGAGCGAATTGCTCATTCGGTGAGGGGTTGTTGTGTCTGTTGGGTCGGTTGCAAGTCTTGTCTGTATTTTGAGGCAGTCTGCAATGAGAAGTTGTGAAGGACAGACCTTTGGCCAGCAGTCTTGGCAGTATTGTTGGTCAGTTGTGTTGTGTTTCCAAGGAGTTATTTGAGTTGTTTGTGCTGTGTGTTTGAAGGTTGTTGTGCTTGTGTGTTGGGAGGTTGTTGAGTGTGTGAGTTTCTGTTGAGTTGTGAGTTGTTAAAGATGAGGGTTGTTGTTGTTCTTGGGGAGCTGTTGTGGTTTCTTGGTGTTGTTGTGAATGGTTGGGTGTGAGCTTGTGGGCTTGTGTTGTGTAGTGGGGTTGTTGGTGAGCTGTTGTGGTTTCTTGGTGTTGTTGTTGTGGCTGTAGTCCTTGGTTGTTGTGGTTGTAGTCCTTGTTTGTTGTGTGTTGTTAGTTGTGGTCCTAGGGTGTTGTGCTGTTGTAGTCATTGTTTGTTTGTTGTGTAGTTGAGTTGTGGGGTTGTGGTCCTTGGGTGTCATGTTGTTGTTGTGTTGTGTGGTTGTGGTTCTTGGTTGTTGCCATATTGTTGTTGAATTGTGCGATTATAGTTCTATGTTGTTGGTGTCTCCGCAACCTCATCCCGTGGACAGCACAGTATAGCCCTGAGTATCTGGAGTTGGGGTGAGTACATGTGTTTGTGTTTTTTGTTGTCTGTGTACGAAAGTCAATTGTCCTGCATTTTTCTGTAGCGTGAAGAGGAAAGTGTGGCTAAGGGTGAGTTTGGCAGCTGGGTTGGTTGTTTTTCAGCTCGTGATCCCGCCACAGTGACATGGGAGGGTCCAACCAAACTGAGTGGGTGCATGCTGTTCAAATTAAACGTGTGCCTATAGGGTCAATTCTACACAAATAAGGTATCATATGATTAACAGCTTGTAATGACCAGCCTTCATTTGGCATATAATTTTTATTAAAAAAAAACTTTATTATACAACTAGTAGTAATTCTACACACCATACATCCAGCATAACTATTATGAAGCAAGTCTTGAAATTACATACCTTCTCTTGAACAGCCTTGGGCACCAATAACATTTCAGCATACCGTGGACAATTCATGATTACACATATTGACCTTAAACTTGCACTCTGAAGGAATGCTAGACGTAATGCCATGCCCTCTTCAGCAGCAAGTTCCCCAGGCTGTGGGGGAAAAAATATGATATATAATGGAATAAAATACAACCATGCATCCTAACAAAACAGGAATACTCAATAATATTGTTAAAAAGAATTTTTATATTCCCAAGAATATTCAACAATACGTTCTGAATTGGTCACTAAAAAAAGATAACTTGATCAAACAAATGTAGTAAAATTATATGTACATGTGTAATTGAAAACTCATATTACAGTATAGAAAGTTGAAAAATCTAATTATGTGGTGGACGCATATACTGCAGTAAATTTGCCCATTTCCCCATTCCACAACCACAGACATTATTGTGAAACCATCATAAATTTTCTGTGTTCAAGTAGAATAAAACTGATAGCAAATGAAAACCGCTAACAATTAACATATGACTGACTTATTGATGTTGCCTTCACTGTAATGATCTCAAAAACTACAACACAATGCAGATCTATGATACGAAGACAAAAAAATTATACAAAGACAAAAAATATTGGAAATTACAAGTATATAACAGTGAAGTAATAACATAAGCCTGATCATCCAAACATACATGTATATATTAGGAATTCTTAAAGATTTTACTAACAAAGATGCTAAGTATATTAGAACAGATCAGGAAGATGATTATTAACTGAAGGAACATCAAGACAAGAATGTTTTGCCTCATTAGGCTTATAACATAGCTTTGCTTTGTCTTTAGGGTTAGTTAAAAATTTTCCTTCATTAGCTTACAAGAAAGAATGGAACACTGGATTTAAAGTACCATATTCAAAGATGAAGGATTTTAATTTAAAATCCCCTAAGATAAGGGTTAATTCTCTTGAAATCAGTTTTATGATTATTCAAGTTTCTCTTGAAAAAATGTGCTGAGATCTCATAAAATGGTCTGAACATGTAATGAGAAGAGGAGAGAAGCAATCATAGATTAGTAGACATGGATATGGAGGACACTAACCAGTGGGAGGACCCATAAATTTGATGAGGACTTGAATCAAATAAACATTAAGGGACTTGCAATGCATAAGATATAGGTAAGGAGGGAATTTAGTATATGTCTAATAGCAAGACAAAATCTCCAATGATTCCTGATTCAACTTTTTGATATCTTGAGGTTAGAAATTATTTCAAAAATGCCCATAATATATTTCTTATTCGACGCAAGACTAACTAAAGTGTTTCTTACTAAGGTAATGGCAATGCAGTAAACTGAATTACTGAAATGCCTATTGTCATGACACAACAGTCAAAGGGATGTCAAACAATTCACAGGCATTAGCTGAGACTGTACCAGACTCTTGTGGTGCAACTAAATCCAGCAAAGGCCCAATATATGTGGAGGATCCCTAATCAGCCAACCTGCCATGAGGATTAACAGTACCAATTCAAGCTAATCTCTGTATGCTTAGCAATGAAGTCGACAGAGAGCACACAATGTCTTGGTATTGAGGGATATGTCAAGCAAATTTTTTCTAAGGGACAACCTCAGGTGGGCACTGCGATTGGGATTTAAGTAACCTCAAAATATAATATTACTTAAAATTAGCTACAAAATTTATAACAAAATAATTCATAACAATAAAAATTATTCCCAATTTTTCTGACTGCATAGCATAAAAGACACCCTCCTTTACAGTAAGTGGTCATACCCTGCACATGTTTAATAACCTCATCAAAATATTAACATCAGCCCTATCCATTGGTGTTTTGACCTAATGGTCTTGTTGAACTACTTAATAATACAAGTAAACTAATAATGCCCAATAGAATAAAGTAGAGAAATGAAACCAACTTGAAATTTTTTAAGAAATGGAGTCAAGGAAAGAAAAATCAGATCATACTTGGGAACATTACACTGAAAATCGAGGTGTGTACTTTGTCCTTAGGCCTCAGATACTTGAACAACAAACCTTACATTTCTTTTCAATGAAATGAGGCACAGTGCTGAAATTCATTTTAATAGTACCACCATATGAATTAAAAACAAAAGCTACTCATTTATAAAATATAGTTTAAAAAGCCAACACTGGACTGTGTTCTAATACAAAAGTTCACAATATGGGCTTTTATTATCATACTGAGATTATAGTGAATTGCAGTATAGTAAATGAGGGTGAAGTTCAAAAGAGCTAGGCCAAAATAGGAAGTTCTAAAATAGCTAGTGCTCCATAAGAGCTAGTGCTACATAAGAGCTGGATTTTCACACTATACATACATTATTTTGAATGTGTTTAATTACCTTAATTTTTTCTACATCCTTTGCCTCTCCGATTTCGTTTCGATTAATAGTTTTGTTTTTAATCTTTAAATCTAATTTTGAAGCTAATTTTAAGGGGTTGCATAACACACAAGATACAAAATTAGCGAATATTCACATATTAGTAGGTATATCATGTTATAAAATACAATACAACAAATATGCATCTTTTTCACTGATTGATCTTTAGGCAGTCCCCGATTAATGGCAATCCAGTTTTATGGCACTTGTCTAGCGGCATAAAATAAGCAATTATGGCACCATAACAATTTGAGTTTCAGTTATTGGTGCCATAAGGTGCCGATAATAGTTATGACACCATAACATACTTAACAGAGGCACCATTACCTGGTTATCGGTGCCACAAGCACCATAAATCGCCAAGTTTTGGTTAATGGCGGTTTTTGCTTATCATCAACCCGCCGAGAATGGAACCGCCCAATAACCAGGGCCTGACTGTAAAGTTTACCACTATGTATCTATATATTGATATTAAATGATTATGAGATAATTAAGATCATCAATAATAAAATAGTGGGATGATGAAGACATGTTCATTAACACATTCTATTTTCAACAAAAACATTCCATCAAATTCAAAATTATACATAATCAAAATAATTGCAATTTAACGATAAGTAAGGCTATAAAATACATTTCATCATATTGATCTTCGAGAGGGTTGTTCTTTATTGTCACTATGTTGTCATCAGTTTGCAGTCGTATATTTGAGGGCAGTTTGGGAACACTATTCGCAAGATATGACACGCCACTATGACAGAAAGTGGGATTTTTCATATCACTACATTAAAGTTAAAATTATTGTTAAATTCTTGTTTTCATGAAGATATAATTATACAAAGCAAATTAATGGGATTAGCTATTTTGCGGCACAATCATACCCACAGTACATAGTTTTTAGTAGTGTAGGTATTTTACTGATTACTTGAATAGAACGAATTCCATTGATAAATTCTTGTTTTCGTGAAGAAATAATTATATAAAGCAAATTACTGGGACCAGCTATTTTGTGGCATAATCGTTTTGAATATGCACAGTGCATAGTCTTTAATAGTGTATGTATTTTACTGATTATATACTTGAAGAATAGAATGAATTCCTTCTCATTACTTTGAGTTAAAAATTGTTGGTTCAGAGACTTCAGCAACAAAAGGAGTTTTTTTTTTTTTTTGGTTCAGCATATATTTACTAAAGCTACATTGACATACCTTCAAAACAAAATTCATCTCTTTTAATATCTCGAGGAACTTTAATCCATTTCTTTTTAGCTGCTGGTCATACCCTTTATACTCCACACAATAGACAACAACAAAATTTGTTTTAGGCTTTCCAAAGATGTATTATCTGTACTACACACTTTTAAATCAAAGAGACTCAAATCAGCAGTAACTATTCCTGAGAGAGAGAGAGAGAGAGAGAGAGAGAGAGAGAGAGAGAGAGAGAGAGAGAGAGAGAGAGAGAGAGTTTATCCCTTTAATCTCTCAAGAAGTGTTAATCAATTTCTCTTTACCTGCCGGTCCCACCCTTTGTATTCCATGCGACTGTCAACATCAAAATTCATATGCTCATTTTTTGTCTTCCAAAGATGTATTACCTGTACGTACTGCACATTTTTAAAACATTATACCTCACACATACACACAAACAGTATGCATATGTATTAATACCAATTGAAATGAGCGAGTCCTCCTGGAATAATCTTTATATAGGTTCAACAGAAAAATCCGTGAATGGGTGAGTCCGTGAATTTCAAGCACATGAATACAGGATCAACTATATATATATATATATATATATATATATATATATATATATATATATATATATATATATATATATAGAGAGAGAGAGAGAGAGAGAGAGAGAGAGAGAGAGAGAGAGAGAGAGAGAGAAATTATTTAGGACTCTTAATGCTTGACAGATGTACAATTATTTTATTATCTTGGGTTTTTTTTTTTAATCTTGGCATTTTCTACGGTCAATTTCAGATATGCTCTATACAATAGCACAGTCCTAAAATACATATGTGTGCAGTAAATATTTCAAAAACATCTTACTACACAGGAAAATAACAATATACATAAAATGCAGGCACAAAACGATACGCAATGTTATGTAAGCCAAAGAAAACTAAACGAGTCTGAATTATAGGGGATACTTAAGAATAAGTAGGCTGGCACATAATTTTGCAACATGACTTTGAAATTACAATAGGGTGTGCAGGGATAATAGTTTGAGGTATATCTTTGCTTGAATTGTTAAGTTTGGAGATAAAATAGGCAGTTATAGGCATTTTTGGGGTTTATATAACCTACTTAAGAGTAACAATAGTAGGAAAGTACTGCAATGTAAAGTTACTTTGGGTGTTTTGGGATGATGGTTTGGGATGTATTTTTGTTTGAAATATTACATTGTTTTCAAATCATAATTTAATATATATTTTTGTTTTAACTATAAAATTAAGCAGTGAAAATGTTAAAACAGGCAGTTACATCATTTTAGTTAAGGGGTGCAAGGTATTTGTTAGTTATAAGCATTTTTATAGGGGATTTTTGCATTTCCGTGGTAGGTTCTGGAACCTATTATAGCGTAAAAATGGTGAGCACATTATATTATTGTGATATATATATATATATATATATATATATATATATATATATATATATATATATATATATATATATATATATATATAGTATTATAGAACCTCTGTTTTCATACATAATCCATTCCAGAACCTCCCCCAAAATCCAAAACGTACGA
>NC_087208.1:10622540-10645040 GCF_015104395.2 Macrobrachium nipponense | reverse complement strand
AAAAAGTTTTGGGCAACAATTCTTCCAGAAGCTTCAAAATCTTACACAACTTTACATACAAAATGTGTAATCTGCACGTGGCACTCGGCAGACATATGCGTACGAGACCAGTATACAATAATGTTCGTACCCGATCGAGACGAAGGTCGAGCGATAATTAAGATTGACATGTTTTGATAACAACGCGAAGACTCGAGCCCTCTTAATCTCGGGGAGATGAAAAGTTACTGAAACAATTCTAGCTTTGAACGGACAATGAAAATCTCTCTCTTTCTACATTCTATGTTATATATTCTTTTTATACATTATGTTATGCAAAATCTGAACACACATCTAAAAGATATATATATATATATATATATATATATATATATATATATATATATATATATATATATATATATATATATATATATATATATATATATGTGTGTGTGTGTTGTGTGTGTGTCGTAGTTGTGGAGTTCACTTCTTAAAATCTTATATCTGTTTCATGTGGCCTTTCACTATCAGGAACAGTTTGCTGGTTGTGTTATTCTTTGCACTCAACTTATGCTTAGATGTCAGCTATCTTGAAAATAAAAATAAAATGTTATAAAATCTTGGTTGTAAAATGAAATGTTTCCCTAAATACATTTGTTCTTGTCTTAAATTCTTATAAACTTTCCACCTTCAAATTGGGTAGCAGTAACTGAGTCTTTATCTTATAAGGCACTTACTTAGTTTACAGCACTCATGAAAATTTATATAAGTTCACCAATTACTTAGGCCCGTCACGCGATCACTTTCACAAATCTCTCTCACTCCCTCCATCAAGCCTTCTCTTCAACTCCTTCCCCTCCCTGAGTCTTCATATATGTGGTCTTTCATTTGGTGCCAAATTATTTTATATAACTTTTCCCACTTTCGACTGTATGGATTAAAATTTTCCAATATTGTTTCACGTTTGCCTTTCTTATGCATTTTGTTTATTGATGCTGAGATCAAATCTATTTCTGATATTGCCTGGAAACTTAAAATACCAATGGACTTTAGAAGATGTAACATGGAAAAGAGCTACAAAAGCATTTTTATTTAACTAATGACAACCTTGAATTTAGTAAACATAACATTCTCAAATTGCTGTATGATCAAAGGGTTTTAGAAATTCCTAGAATTTAAAAGCTTTTCAACATGAATGTTGTTTTCAGTAATATTAATGTTAAGAGTTTAGTAATAAAAAATTCTAAAGATGTTTCTGGCTACTTATATGAAATTCCTTGTAAAAAGTGTGATAAAATATATTATGGACAAACTGGAAATTCACTCTCACAATGAATCAAACAGCACCAGTATTCAGTGAGATCTGGCCAAATAACAAATGTATTATTCGTAAATATGAGGGATTTAGACCATCCTATTAACTGGAGTCAGGCAAGATCCTTAATGTCGTGTAGCAACACAGTTAAAAGGAATATCATTCAATCTTGTTTCATCTAATCAAATAATGGAAGTATTCTAAATATCAATCTTGGTTTGTTTAAACTTGATGCCTTCACAACTAAAAAAGTTGTGGATAAATATAAGCAACAAAATTAATATATTCAGTTGTATAAATGTTTTTGGACTTAGTAAGGCTAAGCCTCCATTTCTCTTATGGTTAAGTCTGTTTTAGTTTGTGACTGTGTGATCTCCGATTATCCTAGATTGTCTCTGATTTTTACCCTTTTGACAATTACCCATCTGGTATTCTTGATATTTTTGTTTACCTTGTAACTTTCTTTTCAACTGTATCTCATTTGTGCCTCGACAATGTCTCATTAAAGGACAAAAGTGCTTGATTAAAATTTCTGCCTATTCTTTTTCCAGTGGTATTCGCTTCTTTCATTTAAGTGAAAATGGTCAAAGGATAAATTGGACTGGCAGTTCAGTTATTGCTAGATCAAAAAACGTATTTTCACAAAATCTTTTAGAATATACAATTATCCCTCTTACGCCGACTGGACGTATTTTACGTTGACATTTTTTGTCTCCCGTGTGCCGACTGGACGTATTTTACGTCGACTTACAAAAGTTTTTTTTAAAATTCGCGGAAAAATACTTATAGGCCTACCAGCCTAAAACTTTTGAATCACGCGCCTTGGGGGATGCTGGGAGTTCACGGATCAAGGTGTTGTTTTGTTTACAATCGTTACGCAGGCGCGCAAGCGCGAATTTCTTTCTTGCCGCACTAAAAAGTATCTGTGACACATCTCGGAAATTATTTCGTCACTTTGACATAATTTTTGTACCATTGTAAATTAGCCGTTACATAAAGTATTACATATGAAAATGTGCACATTTTTATGTAGAATACAACAATAAAATACTCATGATTGTAGCTTTTATCAGTTTTGAGATATTTTCATGTAAATAACGATAATTGCAAAAATTTCAACCTTCGGTCAAATTTGACTCTACCGAAATGGTCGAAAAACGCAATTGTAAGCTAAAACTCTTATATTTTAGTAATATTCAATCATTTACCTTAATTTTGCAACTAATTGGAAGTCTCTAGCACAATATTTCGATTTATGGTGAATTTATGAAAAAACTTTTTCCTTACGTCCGCGCGGTAACTCTTCCGAAAAAAATCATACATGCGATTGTGGTAATGTTTGCACCATTTTAAAATTAGCCATTATATAAAGTTTTATATATGGAAATGTGCGCAATTTCATGCACAATACAACTAAAAAAACCTATGGTTGTAGCTTTTATCAGTTTTGAGATATTTTCATATAAATAACGATAATTGCCAAAATTTCAACCTTCGGTCAACTTTGACTCTACCGAAATGGTCGAAAAAACGCAATGTAAGCTACAAACTTATATTCTAGTAATATTCAAGCATTTACCTTAATTGTGCAACAAATTGGAAGTCTCTAGCATAATATTTCGATTTATGGTGAATTTATGAAAAAAATAACATTTTCTTTACGTCCGTGCGGTAACTCTTTCGAAAAAATCATACGTGCGATTGTGGTAATGTTTGCACCATTTCAAATTAGGCGTTACATAAAGTTTTATATATGAAAATGTGCGCAATTTCATGTAGAATACAACTAAAAATAATTGAAGGTTGTAGCTTTTCTCATTTTTGAAATATTTGCATATAAATCACGATAAATAGAAAAAAAACCACGTTCGGTCAACTTTGACTCTACCGAAATGGTCGAAAAACGCAATTGTAAGCTAAAACTCTTACAGTCTAGTAATATTCAGTCATTTATCTTCATCTTGAAACAAATTCGAAGTCTCTAGCAAAATATTTAGATTTATGGTGAATTTTAAAAAAAATCTTTCCTTCCCTCCGCGCGCGGATTCTCCGCCACAAATCTCCGAAATGCGTACGTACCATTGTCGGAATATTTGCTCCGTTTCATATTAGGCATTTCATAGAGTTTTATATATGAAAATGTGCGCAATTTCATGTAGAATAATACGAAAAATATTTGAAGGTTGTAGCTTTTCTTATTTTCGAAATAATTGCATATAAAAAATATATATATAAAAAAATTCGACATTCGGTCAACTTTAACTCGTCAGATATGGTCGAAAACTGCAATTGTAAGCTAATACTCTTACAGTATAGTAATATTTAATCATTTTTCTTCATTTTGAAAGAAATTGGAAGTCTCTAGGACAATATTTAGATTTATGGTGAATTTTGTAAAAAATATTTGTTTACGTCCGCGCGTTACGAATTCATGCATTATTTTGTGATAATATTTTCTGTGTTGCTTTTATTGTTTTACAATGTGTTATATACCAAAATGATCGCAATTTAGTATACATTACACTGAAAAAAAAGTAACTTGTTACTTTTAACCGTTTTGCGCACAGCGCGATTTGAATACAATTATATATGAAATGTCGTTTTTGCGCTATCATATATCGCATTATTTTTTTTATATATGATGATGAATCTTTTTTCATTTCTGATGGTTGCATACTAAACTTCAGCCAATGACAAAAAAAGGAGCCAAAAATGAACTCTTAATCTTGAAAACTAAGCGCGCTGTGATTTTTTGAAAAAAATATTTTTTCCGCTTCCGCGCTCACTCTGAAACACCTCCAGCACACGGGAGACAATTTTTTTTTACCGCTTCGGCGTAAGAGGGTTAAACAACTTATTTCCAATTGTAATTTTAATTTTAGCCTTGGCTTAAATTATTTAGACCCCTGTCTTAGTCAAATGTTTAAGAATGACCTTAAAGAAAGATAAAATCTTTGACTTAATTGCAAATTAGTTCCTCAAAAGATATTTCCTCTGTATCTGTAAATTTAATGTGTTTTGTAAAAAGGTTCACTTTGTGAGAAATTTTTTTTTTTTTCTGGGTTTGACCTGTGTCTGCCGGTGAAATGTACCTGTAGCTCGCATTTCTAAGTATAAATAGATTCTAAATATACCAGAGAAAAAGCTAAAATGAAATGCTGAAGTTACACCTTCAGCTCGATCACCCAAGGGCATCGGTATAAGCACTTGGGCGAGTGGAGGCCACTATCACAAGACTTCTGCCAATTAGAAGATTCCTTTCAAAGTCCCTCCCATGGCGAGAGCCGTTACAAAGACTACCCCTTCCACCTTCCGCTCGCTACTACTACTACCCACGCCTGGCATCTTCATTCCTGTAATTAGCTGCATTGTCTTCGTTGCTCCCCTTGGCGATACTATGGCTACTGCAGAGCTTCCAGTTTCTTCATCCAAGATGAGTATTCCATTTTGCGTTTTGGTATGTTGTGTTGTCACGATGCATCCCCTTTTTTGCCTTTTCGGCCTCCTTACTTTTACGAACCGGGGTAACGCTTTGTTCATCCGCCATTTTGGGCGCATCATCAGATGCGTGCGTTATTTATCTTGTTTATTTATCTTTGGTTATTCATGATTACACTGTTTTATAGTTACTGTTTTTACGTATTCCCGTGCGTTTTATAACTCCTGCTGTATTTGGAGTTCTGAATTTATGATCTTTATCTTACGTCGTAGGCTCTAACGCGCTCCTGACGTCCTCTAGGGTCCTTAATTTATTGTTTATTTCATATGTTTAGCCTCTGGCTTTTTCCCCAGTCCCTCAGGAACGTGTTCATTCACCTTCGTATGAATTATTTATTTTGTATTTTATATGTGTGTAGTGTATTTGGGCTTCCAGTTAGCCTATCGTACGCTAGCGTGATGGAGAGAGCAAGTCCTCTCTCTCTCTCGCATTTTTATGCATGCATACTTTACTGTTTTCGATGTTAGCCAGCTATGCACTTGATTTTACGCACGTTTATGATTTTCATATCACTGTGAGGTTGGAAGTTTTGCTCTCCCTCCCTGGCTTACCCGACCAGGCCTAGGCTAGGTTTTGGAAGGTAGGCCAGGTGATCCTACTCCTCTACCCTTAGGCCCTCCTTCGTCCTCCCCCTCCTGTCTGCGCTATGGTGCTCGCGGGGAGGACGATCCAGGATTGAGTCTCTCTCTCTCGTCATGTTTGTTGGACCTATCCTCCCTACCTGACCAGATCGTAATTTCGATTTTGGAGGGCTTGGTTGAGTGACTACCATCCTCTTCATGACGTCCTTGGAGGCCTATCTGACCTACCTGACCAGATCCATATCGATCTCGGAGGGTTAGGCTAGATCCCTGCGGGGTCCCCCTTTTTCTCCTACTGCCCCCTTGCAACTCTTCCACTGATGCCTCATTATTGTAATTTTTGTAATTTTATTTATTTTGTGGTTGGTTTGTGTATCGCCTTGGCCTTGCCTCCTTTAGGGTACCAGTTGGCCTGCCGCCTCCTGCCCCTTTAGTTGTAGGCTATAGCCTCCAGTAAGGTGGTGATCACCGATCGGTTACTGTGACCAAACAATCACGACTGGCCACCCCATAAGGGGCCAGTCGGCCTACTGCCCCCTGCCCCCTTTAGTAATAGGTTAGTACAGCTTCCAGTAGGTGGTGATCTCTGATCGGGTGCTATAGCCAAGCAATCACGACTGGCTAACCGCCCCCCCCCCACAACCCCCCAGCACCGGCTTCACCCGGTGCTGCCTTTTAGCTCGCTGTGCAAGTAATCTTACCGATGAACGGCCGCTAGAGTATCTGCTATCCGAAGGGGGAGGGATGGGTTGGAGGGGAGTGGTTACTGGTATTTAGTGTAATCTCCTTATATGTCTCCAGGCCTGTAGCTTTGCCGGCTAGGTGGGGTCTACCAGCACACCAGCCAGCGGGCTGCGCACCGGATCGTACATTTCTACTGCTCCGCCACTCAGTTGTCCCTTCTCCCTGTTGTCTCCGCCTCCCCACTCACGTGGGGATGGATTCGGGCTCAGAGTTGCTTTTCTAGCTATCTTAGAATCGCTTCTTCCCCCCTCGATGCGTTCAGGTTCAGGCCTAGGTCTCACCTTTTCCCCCTGTTCCACTTGTATCAGCCAGTCTCCGCCGGCGTTACTTTATGACAACGGTATTATGAGACTCCGGAGTAGGCCAAACCCTTAAGAGATTACTCCAGTTTACCAGATGTATTGTGCATTTGTTTAAAACTCTGTAGGTATTCTCCCGACCAATAGGGTTCCGAAGTAGTGTGGTCCACCACCACACTCGCCACCGGAGTTTATCATACCAGGTTTCTGCCGCTCAGTTTTCCGTTTTCTTGATTTGCTGTTCCCCACTCCAGTGGGGACGGTAAAGGGTTCAGATATGTGACTATGTTAATTCGTAGCCTTTCTGATTCAACACGACCGGACTCAGGATTAGGTCTTTCCTTCTCCTCGGTCCTGCTCGTCTCAGATCCCATTTACTGGACTTATCTTTACCTTCCCGAAGATGGACTCCAGAGCAGGCGGAAACACCCAGAGCTTTTTTCTTTATTATTCAGTGAGTTGAAGTCATTTAGTAAGTCATGAACCGATATCTAAGTTAAGGTGCATGTTTTGGCGCTTTTTGTATGATACTCATTTAAATTTTCAACTTACAGATGGTCCGTTGCCAGGCGGAAGGGTGCTCCGCTACACTTATCAAGCCCTACGGGCATGTAGTCTGTAGGTCGCATGCCAACTGCGCCGTCCAACTCGAGGACTACCTGGTCTGGCACCCCGACGCTTGTATGGTGTGCTATGACATGGTGAACATTATCTCTGACGAGACGGTAAGTATCTTCCTCACCTCGTCTTTTACGTGAAATTTCTGTATTACGGCAACTGTATGAAATTTCTTGGATATACTATTCCCCAGATGAGATACTAATTCGATTCCCTTTTTTACAGGCTAGCTTGGCCCTCGGCAGGAAACCAAAGCGGTCCTCAAGTGCTGGGTCGGAGGTTTTGGCAGGAACGCCGCCGCAAAACAGCCCTATGTGTTGTCCGAGGACATATGCTCCCTTTTGTGCCTGGGAGCCATGGCTACGACGGCTGTTCCTGCGGAGATAGTGAACCCCATCATTGAGAACATCCGACTGGAGACGTTGCCCCTCCCGGAGGACAAAGACTGCGACCTGGTGGCGGAAGAGGTGGCGGCCATCAGCCTCCACCGCGAACCCATGGCCACCGAGGAGGAGGTAGGTAGGGAGGTAAGTGAGGCATGTAGTCTCCCCTTTAGCCCCACTCCTCCTTCTTCCTCTTCCTTCCAGGGCTTCACTAAGTCCAGCCCCTCTTGGGATAGATCGGCTTCGGTCATTCCCAAAGTCAAGGTAATGAAGACGAGATCCCTTCCAAAGGGATCCAAACCTGCTCCAGCAGGTGCGGCTAAGTCATCCTCGGCCCCCAAGCTGTCGACCTCTACTGCTAAGTCGCCCTCTCTCAAGGCTTCTCCCCCTCCCAAGGGGTTGAGATCCAAGACCTCCAGAACCAAGCCGACGGAGTCTGGCTTTGACCAGGAGGCATTCGCTAATCTTCTAATGTTGAAGGTTAGCGAAGAAGTAGATAATAAGCTTGAGTCGATGTCCACTCAACTCGCTTCGGGCCTAGAGACCTCGGGACAAACAATACTGTCCCTGACCGAGAGGATCAGAGCCCAGGAGGAATTGGTGACCGGAATCCTCCAGTCCAGGACCACGACACAGACCGTGACGGTTCCGGACACGTCAAAGCTTCCGTCATTTGATAATAACAACCCGTGGCGGTTAGCGTTGCATCCCCCATATTCAGATGGGAAACTGACGATCGAAGGTTGCGGAACACGACCGGTAGAAGACTTCAAGTTCTTCCCGGAGGGTCTCCAGTTTCCGTTTCCGGGATTTGCTAGACTAGCAGAAGACGCACTAGTCAGGGTAGACAAGGTCCTGAAAGAGACCGTGATCTACCCTAGGGACCAGGCCCAAGCTGTATGGTTCCGCACCCTTACAGAATGGGACTGCGTGAATACCAAGTTAACGCCCCATAAAGGCAGCTTCACTATGTTTGTGACCCCGGAAGGAATTCCATCGCCTTGTCCATCTAAGGTTGCGGAACTGACTGCAAGCAGCGGTGGAGGATAAGCCCTTACCTGTTTTAAAAGAGACTGAGGCTACCTCCTTACTCTTCCCCGCAAATGTGGAGTTTTGGACTGATGCTCCGGCTACGTTCACGGTAGGTAAACTCGACCTGGAGTGCACCTCCACCCTGTTCGCAGAGAAGCTACCCAGGATTCCGGACCACTTGATCAAGGCGGAATTCGAGGCGAGATGTAGATTGGGCAGGTAGATCAACTCAAGTCACCTCGGCGGAGTTGATCGCTACCACCTTCACCGATGAACCTCTGTTCCGGGTCCACAAGAAGTCTCTGTTACAGACCTTCCAGGCAGACCTGTATGATTTTAATGTGGCTAGACAAGCCTGCAGGAAGCACGTCCTTGCGGGTGCTTCCATAAGGCACGAGCCAAACAAGCTTATAAAGGCTTCAATCTGGGGCGCCAACCTATTCCCTAAAGACGAGGTCAACAACGTCTTCCATGAGGTGGCTAGAGCCAACCAGAGTCTTCGTGTCTGTTGGAGACTTCCTTTCAAAAGGAAGTTTGATACCCCCGGACCCCAATCCAGACCTAGGAAGAGGCCAAGGAAATTCCATCCTTACCAGCCCTCTCATCCTCAGGCAGTTGTTCAAGCGGTCCCGGTCTCCCAGGTCAGTAAGCCTTCGACATCCAAGGCTCAACCACAGCAGCAGTATGTTCTGGTTCAAACTCCGCCAGGTCAGCAACCCTCATCCTCAACAACCTTGGTAGCTTCCCCAGCCTTCAACCCCTCCTACGAGTCGCGAGGAGCATTTCGCGGCTACAATAGGCATGCCGGAAGTAGCAGAGCCAGAGGTGGCTCCCAGCAGTGAGGTGAGTCTAGAGGCAGGGGCTTCAGAGGAGGCAGAGGAAGCAGACCTGCAACCAACCAACCAGTGAGAGTCTGCAGGTGGGAGGGAGATTATATCTCTTCCAGGACCATTGGACCTTCAGTCCGTGGGCCCATGGCATTGTTTCGAAAGGTCTAGGGTGGAAATGGGAGAAAGGGCCTCCTCCACCACTCAAGTGTTCACTAGACTCCGACGACGGACCTACTAGACTATGCCAAAAATCTCCTCCAAAAGAAGGCGATAAAGAAAGTAAAACGCCTAAGGTTTCAAGGACGTCTGTTCAGTGTAGCAAAAAAGGACTCTGACAAACGAAGAGTGATTCTGGACTTGTCCCGTCTCAACTCATACATTCAATGCGACAAGTTCTGCATGCTGACCATCTTGCAGGTGCGGACCTTACTCCCCCGTGGGGCCGTCACCACCTCTATAGATCTTACAGACGCTTACTATCATGTTCCGATAGCAAGAAATTTCTCTCCATACCTAGGCTTCAAACTAGGAAAGCAGGCTTACTCATTCAGTCTGCCATTCGGGCTCAACATAGCGTCCAGAATATTCACCAAATTAGGAGAGACGATAGTTCAAGAGCTAAGAACTCGAGGAGTAATGTTAGTAGCTTACCTAGACGACTGGCTCATTTGGGCAACCAGCGACGAGGAGTGTCTCCTGGCTTCCCGCTTTCAATGGCTGGGAATCCAATGGGACCTAAACACGCACAAACTATCTCTCCCATCCAAGAAGGTCAGAGAGATAGTGAAGGCTACGAGACAGGTCCTCAAGAACAAAAAGGCTTCTCGTCGTACCCAAGAGAGAATTCTAGGTTCGCTGCAGTTTACCTAGGTAACAGATGTCCTGTTGAAAGCAAGACTGAAGGACATCAATCGAATCTGGCGAAAGAGAGCCAATGTCAAATTCAGGGACAAGATCTCTATAATTCCGCCGATATTAAGGAAAAGCCTCCGTCCATGGACGGAATGCTGGAACCTGTCCAAGTCAGTACCACTACAATTCCCTCCACCGTCTCTAACAATCCACACGGATGATTCTCTGAGCGGTTGGGGAGGTTACTAACAATACAAGAAAGTTCAAGGAACGTGGTCGGAGATGTTCCACCAGTTCCACATCAATGTTCTAGAGACCATGGCCATTTTCCTGACTAAAACGCCTGGCTCCAGCCAGAAACGTTCATATAAGGTTAGTCTCAGACAGCTCAGTGGTAGTCCATTGCATAAACAGAGGCGGCTCCAAGTCGAGCAAATTAAATCACGTAATGATTGCGATTTTCTCATTAGCAACGAAAAATCATTGACACCTGTCAACCACTCACCTGGCAGGAGTAAGGAATGTCATCGCAGACTCACTATCCAGGACGACTCCGCTGGAGTCGGAGTGGTCCCTGGACATGAAATCATTCCGTTGGATTTGCAATCAAATCCCGGGCCTTCAAGTAGACCTATTCACCATAGAATCCAATCACAAACTACCGTGTTATGTGGCTCCCAACCTGGACCCTCTAGCTCATGCCACAGATGCGATGTCCATAGAAGGGAACGGTTGGCAGAAGATTTACCTGTTTCCGCCAGTGAATCTTCTGATGAAAGTCCTGCACAAGCTAAGATCTTTCATGGGAAAGGTATCATTGGTTGCACCCAACTGGCCAAAGAGCAACGGTTTCCTCTTCTGTTAGAATTGAATCTCCGGCCCAGACGGATCCCCCGTCCAGAGCTGACTCAAGTAGTAAAAACTCGGACTGTGTCAGCTTCCTCAAGAATTCTGAGTGCCCTAACTTTATGGACTTCATGAAGCTTGCGGCCCAAAAGGACGCTAGTATTGATCCACTAAACATCTTGTTCATAGAATCAGATAAAAGAGAGTCAACGCTCAGACAGTATGGTTCAGCGGTGAAGAAATTGGCCATCTTCCTAAAAGAATCTGATGCCCAAAATATGACTACGAATCTGGCGATTTCGTTCTTTAGAACTCTATTCGAGAAAAGCCTAGCTGCTAGTACCATTACTACAATCATATCTGGCTTAAGGAAGATTTTTCAGCTTGGCTTTAGTATTGATCTGTTGGATTCGTACTTCTCTTCAATCCCGCGAGCATGTGCCCACCTGAGACCAGTAGAGTGCCCTCATACAGTCTCCTGGTTTTTAAATGATGTACTTAGATTAGCCTCAGACACTGATAATGATTCATGCTCATATATAACTCTTCTCAGGAAAACTTTATTTTTAATGAGCCTGGCATCAGTTGCCAAAATATCTGAACTCTCGGCTCTCTCTAAGAATGAAGACCCACAAAACAGGTGGGCTCCATGGAAAATTATTCCTCTCACACAAGACACATCATTGTGCCCTGTCGTCACCCTTAAATCCTACTTGGCCAGGACTTCCAAAAAGTCTTCAGGTCCCCTTTTTATTAGAGAGAAAGGCGGTACGATTTCCCTGAAAGGTATTAGACAACAAATCCTCTATTTCATTAAACAAGCCAATCCGGATTCAGGTCGGCACGTCCATGATATCCGAGCAGTGGCTACCTCGATTAACTATTTTCACAATATGAATTTCGAGGACCTGAAGAAATATACGGGTTGGAAATCTCCGGCAGTATTTAAACGCCACTATCTCAAAAACCTAGAGGCCCTTAAATTCTCAATAGTGGCTGCAGGGAGCATAGTCTCCCCCGAATGACCGAGCCCTAACACTCTATTCTATTGCTCTTTCTGCTAAGCCCTTTCTTCCTTGATACTCACTCCTTCCTGCCTGCCTCGCTCATATCCCCTACCAATCCTCCCTCCTCCGGTGCTGGGCTGGTTTGCTTGCCATTCTGTCGCCGGACTTGTATATAACTTTGGGACCCATCTTTTGTATCCCTTACCTGTTTTGTACATACTCCTATGTATATATCATATTGCTTCAGATACCATTCCATAGTATTGTTTCTTTATTACTAGTTATTAAGTTCTAATTTAAATCTTAGTTTTAAGAATTCAGATAAGTTTGTTCGTTTCTCTTACGGCTCATTAAATTCATTACGTAGTGAACTTTAAGTTTCATTATTCCTTTTATGCATTTGTCTGGTATCTTTCAAGCTTGTATGGGAATTCTCTAATACTTTTTCACCGGCAGACACAGGTCAAACCCAGAAAAGGGATTTTGACAAAGGAAAAATCTATTTCTGGGGGAAGACCTGTGTCACCCGGTGAACCCATCCCTCTTTCTTTCCTGATCCCCCACCCTGTAGCCAGTCCAAGCTTGGGTGTCTATTCCAGGAATGAAGATGCCGGGCGTGGGTAGTAGTAGTAGCAAGCGAAAGGTGGAAGGGGTAGTCTTTGTAACGGCTCTCGACGTGGGAGGGACTTTGAAAGGAATCTTCTAATTGGCAGAAGTCCTGTGATAGTGGCCTCCACTCGCCCTTGGGTGATCGATCTGAAGGTAGTAACATCAGCATTCCATTTTAGCTTTTTCTCTGGTATATTTAGAATCTATTTATACTTAGAAATGCGAGCTACAGGTACATTTCACCGGGCGACACAGGTCTTCCCCAAGAAATAGAATTTTCATTTGTCAAAATCCCTTTATTGTTTAGCAAATTATATTTATTGAACTGTAATATAAAATTTTTTGTGGTCAGTATAATCTTTTAATTGTCTTGTCCCTGCTTCATAGCAGTTGGACTCAATCTTTGGTAAATCACCTAATTGTACCCTGTTTTGGATAGGTCTACAAATTCTCTTAGTGTGTTGGATTCCAAGTACAGTAGTACCTAAGGATACAAAATTAATCCATTCCGAAGCGGCCTTCGTAACCTGATTTTTTCGTATCTTGAACCACATTTTACATGTAAATTGCCTAATTCGTTCCAGGCCCTACAAAAACACTCCAGTAAATTTTATAATAAAAGCAAAATTGACCAATAAATAAGGAAATACAACAATTTGGACCATTCAATACCTAACCTAACTGTGACTGACCTGTAAATAAAGTTTATTAGAGTACTACAGGGTACAAGAAATACTGTGTGTACATGTACATGAATATGTAGTAAAATGTGGAACCTTACCTTTCGAGTGAGGCGATCTCCGAAAGTGGCGACAGAGGAGGAGGACAAATGGCAGAAAACATGAACACTTAACTTCACAAAACACATTAAAAAATGGCAGAAAACATGAACGCTAAACTTTACGAAACACATTAACTAATGGCAGAAAACATTAACACTTAACTTTACAAAAAACTTAAAATTAAATTTCTTTTTTTTTTCTTTTTTTTTTTACTTTTTTTTTTTACTTTTTTATACTTTATGTTTTTAACAGAATTTCAATTTCTTCACCACCGAATGGATGCCAGTCCGTATACGGAATTTATCAAACCACCCCCGAGAAGCCTTGAAGTCTGGGGTTGCCGTCGATGTCCCTTCTCCTCCGTCGTCTTCGGCCTGGGCAATCAGATCAGCGAGAATAGCGCTGGCCTTCTGGCAGATTGCCATCTCGGTTATTGTATTACCAGCGATTTCGTTGTCCTCAATCCATAGAAGATGCAGCCTCTCCATTTCATCATGCACGTGGCTCCTCTTGTTGGACAAAATAGTCACCCCCTTGAAAGGTGTAGCTGCTTTGATGGCTTCCTTCTGCTTGTTGACGGATTTTGGCCGTATTCCTTAGCGATCACACTCATCGCATGCCAGCTTCATACTTTTAAATGATCTCCATCTTTGTCACCACAGAAAGCATCCTCTTCTTTCCGTGAACTTCAGCAACTTTCATGGGACCCATGACTATACGTAATTAAGTTATGTACTAATTAAGTTCTCACACAACACGATAAAGTACAAAGCAAAATCACTAACACAAATTTACGTTAACAAACGAATCCGTATATGTGAATGAACGAATTCCATGTGCGTACGATAACAATGCCGCTGCGGACTGGCCGAATGATGCCTTTACGTAGAGCACGATGGGGTAGATGCTGACCAATAGAAGAGCAGGGTCTTACGGCGGTGACTAGCATCAGGAACCAATGGGAGAGCGGGGGGATGGCGGCGAGTCTACTCAGTTGGCGGTGAGCGAGTTTTAAAATTGTTCTCGGTGGTCCGGGCAAATTCAGGTCTTTACAGTAACACCCTTTCGTAACCTGAATTATTTTCGTATGCAGAGGCAAAAAAATCTTCGTATTTGGTTTTGTAACTCGAATTTTTCGTAAGCTGGGACTTTCGTATGTCGAGGTTCCACTGTACATATTTTCCTTTATATTCCCTATCTGTCATATTTATATCAGTCTGCTTAGTAAAGGACAAGTCAAAAGGCCTTGCAGCCATACTCCATTGTTTCACTTTCCTTCGTGGTACATATATAAGGGATTTTGACGAAGGAAAAATCTATTTCTGGGCAAGGGCCCGTGTTGCCCAGTGAAATATCCCTTTAGCACACATTTCTAAGGTAAATATTGCTAACATTACCAGAGAAAAAGCTAAAATGGAATGTCAGAATATTCTGACTCGCTCAACTTATATAAAAGGTGTCGGTATGGTTTCTGGGGCGAGTGAAACCACTACCACGGGTCTCTTACCATTTAGATCCATCCTTCTACAAAATCCCCCTACCTGAGAGTGCCGATGCAAGGCCCGCACCCAGCTACTACTACTACTAGCGCTCCCGACGCCATCACGAGCACCTCTACCGGTCATCCTTGGAGTTAGACTGTCAAGCTTGGGCCCAAGGGTGGGTGTAAAGAAGGGTGGGATTTCACTGGGTGACACGGGGCCTTGCCCAGAAATAGATTTTTCCTTCGTCAAAATCCCTTTTCTGGGCTCAGCCCGTGTCGCTTCGTGAAATAGTACCAGAGAAATGGCCACAAGCTTGAAAGAGGATATAACATGAGTAAGGGAAGAATAAAAAACAATTGATATTAAAGTACTATAATCTAAAAAACTTATGACTACAAAGATTATAATACATACTAAAGATTACTTATGATAACTTATATTAATCTTAAAACTAGACACAAATCAACAGATTATTTACAGGTGTGAGTAATCCTAGCATAAAAATAAGGAAAACATCACAATAAGTGCCCTTTTTGGCAACTAAGGCATTAAAAAGGAGTACATGGTGGCAGAATTGCAGGAAGGATGTCAGTGAGGCAGGTAGAAAGGAGATCTGGATCTAATTTACTAAACTACTTAAGCAGTGTCAGGGGAAACTGTTTCCCGCTGCCACTGCTGGGAATTTAAGAGCTTCTAAGGACTTAAGGTAGTGACGTTTGAATACTTTCGGAGATTTCCAGCCTGTATACTTTTTCAGATCATCAAAATTCATATGTTGAAAGTAGTTGATCGAGGTAGCTACTGCCCTAATGTCGTGGACTTTGGGGAATGAGTTTAGGTTGGCTTGTTTAATAAAGTATAAAATTTGTTGTCTAATACCTTTTAAGGAAATGGTGCCACCCTTTTCCCTTATAAACAAAGGACCAGAGGATCTTATGGTTGTCCTGGAAAGATATGCTCGTAAGGCAGTAACTGGACATAAGGAGGGGTCTTGAAGAAGAGGAAGGATCTTCCAAGGAGCCCATCTCATTGATGGATCCTCGTTTTTAGCTAAGAATTGACGATCTGGAGAGAGAAGAGCTTCTCCTGATGGGAGAAATTCTTTATGACCTGAGTCTCTAGATAGAGCTGACAGTTCAGATACCCTGGCTCCTGAGGCTAGACTTAAAAGAAATAATGTTTTCCTCAGGAGGGGTAAGAAATCACATGAGTTGTTATCAGTATCTGAGGCCAGTTTGAGAACATCATTCAAGAACCATGACACTGAGCTAGACCTCTCTGTTGGTCTGAGTCTAGCACAGGCTCTAGGAATAGATGAAAAATAGGAGTCTGTTAGATCTATTTTAAAACCATACTGGAATATTTTCTTTAGAGCTGATTTAGTTGTAGTAATAGTACTGGCTGCTAAACCTTTTTCAAATAATGATCTGAAGAAGGAAATAGCCAGGTTGGTAGTCATGGTTTGAGATTCGGTCCCCCTCAGAAAATTGGCTAGTTTCTTAACAGCTGAGTCATATTGACGAAGGGTCGATTCTCTTTTATGCGATTCTAGAAATAGGATGATTTGAGGATCGATTTCTGCATCCCTTTTAGCCGCGAACTTCATGAAGTCCATAAAGTTAGGGTTTTGAGAATTCCTGAGGAAGCGAACACAGTCTTCATTTGCACTACTTGAGATAGCTTGGGATTGGGAATCCGTTGAGGTCGGAGACCCAATTCCAGCAGGAGTGGGAACCAGTTGCTCTTGGGCCAATTAGGGGCTACTAGGGCAACTTGTCCCTTGAAAGTCCTGAGTTTGCTCAGAACTTTCAGTAGAAGATTCACTGGAGGAAAGATGTAGATCTTCTTCCATTGATTCCAATCTATGGCCATGGCGTCCGTGGCATAAGCCAGAGGGTCCAGGTTGGGAGCCACATAGCAGGGAAGCTTGTGGTTCGACTCTGTGGCGAAAAGATCCACCTGGAGCCCTGGAACCTGCTGGCAGATACAATAGAATGAACGCCTGTCCAGAGACCACTCCGACTCTAGAGGGACTGAGCGAGACAAGGCATCTGCTATCATGTTCTTCACTCCCGCCAGGCTAGTGAAGGACAGGTGCCATTTGTACTTGGTTGCCAGAGAAAATATGGCTATCATGACATGGTTCACATGGCTTGACTTGGAGCCCCCTCTGTTGATGCAGTGTACTACTACTGCACTGTCTAATACCAGCTTGATGTGAGATCTCTTGGCTGGCAGAAGTCTTTTCAGAGTGAGGAATACCGCCATAGCTTCCAGCACATTGATATGGAGCCGGCGGAATGGAAGGGACCAAGTCCCTTGTACTTTTTTGTACTGAGAGTACCCTCCCCAGCCGCTTAGTGAAGCATCCGTGTGGATGACTAATGCCGGAAGAGGAAACTGGAGAGGAATTGACTTTGATAAATTCTTGACCTCCGCCCTTGGAGACATTTGCGAAGTATCGCCGGGATAGCTGAGAATTTGTCCCGGGACTTGTTGTTTGCTCTCGAGCGCCAGACACGGTTTATGTCTTTTAGTTTTGCCTTCAGCAGAACGTCTGTTACTGAGGCAAATTGAAGAGAGCCTAGGATCCTTTCCTGGCTCCTCCTGGATGTCTGTTTGCACTTGAGAAATTGCTTGGTTGCTTTGGCTATTTCTTTCCTTTTGGACGACGGAATTGATAGAGTGTGGGAGTTTAAATCCCACTGAATGCCGAGCCACTGAAAGCGAGAGTCTGGTGTCAGCCTGGACTTGGTCTTGTTTATCTGGAACCCTAGATGTTCCAGAAACTGTATTACCTTGACCGTTGCTTTGTGGCACTCTTCGATGCTTGTTGCCCAAACGAGCCAATCGTCCAGATACGCAACTACCATTATCCCCTGGGACCAGAGTTGTTGAATTACTGTCTCTGCTACCTTCGTAAATACCCTGGGGGCTACGTTTAGCCCGAAGGGCATTACTTTGAAGGAGAATGCTTGGTTTCCTAGCCTGAAACCTAGGTACGGGCGGAAGTGTCTTGCCACTGGGATATGATAGTATGCGTCTGTAAGATCGATAGAGGTGGTGACGGCCCCACGGGGAAGTAAGGTCCTCCCCTGCGAGATAGTCAGCATCTTGAACTTGTCGAAATGAATGAATAAGTTTAGACGGGATAAGTCTAGAATTATTCTTCGCTTGGTTGAGCCTTTCTTTGCCACGCTGAACAAGCGTCCTTGAAACTTTAAATGCTTGACTTTTAACACTACTCCTTTCTGAAGGAGCTCTTGGGCATACTCCATCAATTCCGTTGTTGGTTGTTGATAGAAGGTCTTAGATGGAGGGGGACCTTTGGTCCAACTCCACCCTAGGCCTTTGGACACAACGCTCTGTGCCCAGTTGCTGAACCCCCATCTGTGTCGATAAAGGAACAGTCTCCCTTCTACCTGAGGGCTCTCACTGGCTTGGGGCAGGTCGAGATCCGCGCCCTCCTCGTAGGTGCTTCTCCCGGCTGGTTGCTCTTCCGCCACCTCTCTGGCGAAAGGCACCCCTAGCCCTGCTGCCCCTTCCAAACCTATTAAAAGGTTGGAAAGCCTGACCCTCAAAAACTGGGTTGAAGGCAGGGGAGACAGCGAAGGAGGTAGAAGCTTGACCCTGAGGAGTCAACAGCAGAAATTGCTGTTGAGGCTGGGCCTTTGATGTGGAAGGCTGTGCCACTTGGGAGACTGGCACTGCCTGCACTACCTGCTGTTGTTGGGGAGCCTGGAAAGGCTGGAATTTCCTAGGCTTTTTAGGTTTTCTAGCTGAAGAAGTCGACTCCGGCTTCCTTTTACTTGAAAGACCCCAACGGACCTCAAGACTCTGGTTGAGTCTTGTCGCTTCGTACTGCACAGAGTTGACGACCGATTCTGGGAAAAGGTCAGCGCCCCAGATCGAAGCCGCCAGCAACTTGTTAGGTTCATGGCGGATGGTGGCTTCCTGCAGAACATGTTTTCTGCAGTTACGCCTCACCACTACAAAGTCATACAAGTCACATTGTACGGTATGTAAACGTGACTTGGCTATAAGTTTGAACAGAGGCTCGTTACCATAAGTAATGGTCGAAACCTCTGTCATAACCAGGGTATTGAGAGATCTGCCTAACCTGGTTCTTGCGTCGAACTCAGCCTGGATGAGGTTGTCTGGGAGCCTGGGAAGCCTTTCGCTGAATTGTGTTATTGCACAATCCGGCTTCAGCTTCCCGACCGTGAAGGTGGCTGGAAGATCTGCCCAAAGATCTTCCGTACCTGGAAGGAGGAGTGACGTGGGCTCCGTTTCCTGGAGCTGAGGCATCGGCTCGTCTCTCATTGCGGCCTGTAGAGTCAACTCCGCCACCTTTGTGGTGAACGGAATGGGGGTCTCTCTTGAAGGCTTGCATCCTGGTGTTGATGCAGTCCCATTCTTCCAGGTTTCTCAGCCAGTCCCGCTGAGCCTGATCCCGACCGAAGATTACGGTCTCTTTAGGGATCTTATCTTCCCTCCTCACAGCTGCCTCCGTAAGGCGGGCATAACCAATGAAGGGGGGTTACAAGTCAGCTGGGTGGAACTCTAAGTCCTCAAGCCTTCGAGTTCCACAACCCGCCAACGTTAGCATCCCGTCCTTAAAGGGGGCATAGGACGAGATCCTCCAAGGATTACTCACCGTATAAGGAGGGAGGGTGTTGTAGTCTGGCATGGCCTGAGCTGCCACACCGGGCTGAGGAAGAGCTGCCATTGGGTTTTCCCGGAGACCTGCGATCAGGTTCTCTTGACTGGCCAGCCTTTCCGAGATGTCCCGGATCGACTGGCCTGACTCCTCAAAGGAAGACGAGATGTGGGAGAGCATCTCCTGAAACTTGTCTTGGACTAAAGTTTCCCACTAGACTCCCCAGTTGCTGCATGATGTTTGCAGTGAAAGCTTCGGAGTCGAAGGAACTAGGTTCCTGCTTCCCGCTGGGAGTCTTAGGGCGCTTCCCTATAGAGGTTGAAGGCTCAGGATCAGACATGAGCTGAGCCTTGTCTCTAGAGGACTTGCCTCTGGACCCTTTGGAGTGAGACGACGACTTGGGCTTCTCTGCTCCGGGATGGTGAGCCGGAGTCTTACGAGAACCACTAGGAGCCGTCTTCTTAGGCAGCGTCTTCTCGAGCATCTTTGTTTCTCGCTTTCCCTTAACTTTGGGGATAGCTTGGGTGGACTTCAGTCTAACCAAAAGTTCACCCTCCGAAAATCCTTGGAAGGAAGAGGTAGAAGCGATAGGGGAAGACGATCCAGAATGGCCAAAGGGTACACCTTGAGCCCCTAGCAAACCTGCCTCAACCAACGTCCTACCTGCTGCCTCTACCACCATGGGCTCGAGGTCCAAGTTGAGAGTTGCTACGTCTTCAATGATCTCCAAGTTTCCAGGGTCCGCCAAGGCTTGAGCCACTTGATGCTGGATGGTGGCGATGTACGGGGCCGCCGCTTGCGGGTCGACGTAGGAGGTCGTCTTTCCGCCGGGGAAGATCAGAGCAGCCATCTTCTTGTCGAGGATGTAGGGCTGCCCCTTGGTGACGTTCCTGCCAAACCCGCCGACCCAGGCTTTCAAGGTGGTTGTAGCGGCGTCCCTGACCGCTTGAGCAGCCTGAAAGCTAGAAAGACTAAAGTATATGATTCATATAGATATATCACTTATTAGGACTGTATACATATAGGCCAAAATTATACATGACAGTTGTTCTCCGGAAAGTACTTACTCCGGAGGTAACCTGATCTACTAGATCGTAACATATCGAGCAACTCTCGTGGTGCCAGACTGCTATGTCTCCGTAGCGGATGGCGCAGACAGCATGGGTCCGGCAGACCTCGTGCCCACAGGGGTCCTGCAGGACAGCATTACAGCCAGATTCCTGGCAATGGGTGGCCTGTAAGTGAACAGATACATGAGTACCGACACTAACTAATTGGACTAAGTCAAAGAAGTTATATATTATGACACCGGAGGATACCGGAGTTATTGACATAGGGATTAGCCTCCACTTGCTCTCCTGGCGTGAGTGGTGGGTGTCCGATAGAGCTGGTAGACTAGCTTCAGTGCGTCTCCGGTGTTACCGGAAAACGGAGATTCATTTAACCAGTTACCTGCCTATACGCCAGAGCGAGGAGTACGAGGACAGCGGGGAGGAGCATGAGGAGGCTAGTAAAAAACTAGTCGGGGGAGCGTAGCTCCGCCGTAACAGATACGCGTAGGCAGGAGGAGAACCCGGATGGTGAGCGGGAACTCCGCCGACTTAGCGAGAATAAAATATAAACAAGCAATAATAAAATAACATAAGATAAAGTAAGGTAACATGTGGGGAAAACATGCGGCGGGGCTTCTCTCAGTCACCACACCTGAGGTCTGGCAGAGCCAGAGGGACCCACCGCCGGAGTGGTGGGGAGGGTGGTGACTCGGGGTGAGAGAGAGCTGATCGGAAACCGAGGAGGTCCGAGCGTGGCTGAGCCGGGTGCCGCCGACCGAAAACCGCACGGGGAGACCCCCTCCCCCCCTGGTACCGAAGAGTGAGAGCGGTAGGAGCTGAGCCAGCCTCGGATGTCCCCCTGCAGACTCCCGAATCCCCCCGTGGGGAGGGGGAAGAAGGGAGGGAGCTCGGATGGTTGCCATGGGCAATGTGAGCGAGCGGTACTTCAAGCGTGGGGGACAGTAGCCGGGTGGCTCGTGGCGATTGCCTGGCTTGTCGTGAACGTGGTGAAGACCACGTGGTAAGACAGGCCAGGCGGTCTGAGGTGGCCTAGGCTACCTCTAACCGTCTCAAGGCATGCATCAAAATAGCCTAATGGAACACGGGGAAGAGGGAAGTGAAATAATCAGAACGAGAGAAAACGAAGTCCTGGAGAAGCTGGACGAGCCAACCAAGAAGGGAGGACGCCTAACAACTCGGAGCTGGCCTCTGCCGATACGTAGGAACAGAGGGCGGCGGCCAGGTTGGCAGGACTAAAAAGGGAGGACAATGTCCTAAAAGGAGCCTAAAAAGACCTAGACAAAGGAACATGCATGCATGAACACTGAGCTAAGGAGCGATGTAGGCTACGAGCTCAATAGAGCTTAGGAATCCCCGTGAAGGCTAAGCATAAACACACATGGGAAAAAATTGCACAACGTATAAAAATATAGGTATATATACTGCTAAAATTCAAGCTACAACGGTATGGGAGACCGAAGAAACATGAAACAATGAAACACATGGGACGAGCCGCCTGAGACGACTCTATAACCAGGCCGAAGGAGGCGTCGTCTCATAACCTAAATAAAAACGGTTAAACGCGTCCCTGGCTGGCTAAAATTAAGTGAAACACTTTATCAGTACTACTTAACTTAGCTGCGGCAATGGCTTGGAGTTCCATGGTAAGGATAAATCCAAAAATCAGAGCACAAAACACAGCGAAGAAAAAACATGTGTGCACAAGATGGTGCTAACGAAAAGGATGACCGCTAGAGGCGCTTGTGATGGCGTCGGGAGCGCTATAGTAGTAGTAGCTGGGTGCGGGCCTTGCATCAGCCCTCTCAGGGAGGGGGATTTTGTAGAAGGATGGATCTAAATGGTAAGAGACCCGTGGTAGTGGTTTCACTCGCCCCAGAAACCATACCGACACCTTTTATATAAGG
>NC_087208.1:10605387-10622040 GCF_015104395.2 Macrobrachium nipponense | reverse complement strand
GACAGGTGATGAAATGTCTTAGCTCCCAATAAATAAAATCTAACAACGCAGATAGATTTTTGCTTTGAAGTATAGTCGCAGGTTATTAACCATTTTCTTGACTCCAGATACCCACTAGGGTGTGGCAAAAAAGAACAGGAAATCACAAATCTGTATATATATTATACCCTTTGGTTTAATTGTGACTTACCTAATTGTGTTGGGTCTGGGTGAGCAATTATTGCTCCTTCCCTTCTTCAGGAATACTGCCTCTAATAACCTTGTGCACTCAGAGACTTTTTGAAGGAAACATTTCCAAAGAAAGTTAACAATGTACTCACCTTTTGGATGTCATGCAATTTAGTAAAGGAGTGACAGTCTGCATTTTTAATGAGAAAGTTTAAATAATTCTCAGCCCATGTAGGTAAATCTTGAATGCTTGAACTGGGCATAGTATTTTATCCAAAACACTTGAGTTCCCTCATCAGAAAAGTGGATTTTCTTTTTAAAAGGTTCTCATTCTTGGCCAGGAATGATAGGCCAGGAGACAGTAGTAAATGACAGTTAGATGTATGAGTGATGAAGTGATGCCCCTGTCTAAGAGACCCCAGTACAGTAATCTGAGTTCATGATGCCAAAGGAGCCAAGAAGTCTGCCTTTTGGAGCATATGATTTGTAGTTGTACATATTGGGCCCAGTTAATTGAGGAGATGACAGGAGTCCAGAAACTTTATTCAGGGACCAGGGAACAGGAAGCCTTGTGGGGGCTGGCCTTTGCAGTGCAGAGGACTGGAGAAGGTAATTAACAATATCTATATAGGCAGTCCCTGGTTATTGGCGGGGTTCCATTCTGACTGAGTGACGATAACCAAAAAACGCATTTTTGTAGCTGGACAAGCCCTGTAAAACCATACCATTCATTCAGAGGAATGCTTCTTGAGGAATCTGAAGAGTGGTGGCATATAAACCCATCTTTTTTATGGCCCCCTTTGGTCTGAATTTTGGGGAAAAAAACTCATTTAGAGGATGGGGAGGGTGAGACCATATCTACCTTAGCCCATTGAAAGTTATACTGTGTCCCCAAGTGGAGAACTTCCATCGTATGGGATGCTGTAGAAGATGACCCCAACCTTGCAAATCCTATTGAGCTCCACCTCTTCTCTTGCCTTTGATATGCAATCCAGGAGTTGAATTTCCTCCTCACTAGTAGGAGTATCTTGTCTGTTTCAAAAGGGATGGTGCTGCTATTCTTTTGTTGTTGGTTAGATCCTTTAGAAGTGACTGAAGGTTTGTATGGTTCTGATTCATACTGATCTCTCTGAGGCTAAGGAAGAGGACACTCTCAAGAGTATTTTTCCCAGATTCCCCTTTTCCAAGAAGAGCTTATATTGTGCAATTTTGTTGTTGCTTTGTTCAGTCAGTTTTGCAATAACAGATTCTTCAATTAGGTCCATACAGGAGGAAGAAGAATGTCATAGTGTGCTCCCCATCATTAACTATCTCATCTACCCCTTCTAACTCTCTGCTACCAAATCACTCACCCCATTCATATTCCTGTCAAAGTCATTCATACTGTCAAATACCTCCCTACTACTTGGTTCCCCTTTTGTCAAAATCTCACTAAACTCTGTTAACTCAAACCCACTCACACTGTATGTCTCATCTATTCCCTCCTAAGACTTATCTGTATTGCACACCTTATCAACCATCTCTACCCTACCACTAACCCCTCTATCATGCAGTCGTCGCTTTTCCCTTTCATTTTCTTTCTTTACCTTCTTTCACTTTTTTCCATACTCAACCAACACTAACTGCTGATCCCCCAAATCCGTTTGCTCACTGATGCTCGGCTCATATTTATTCACTTTCAACCACTCGCTCATTGCATTCTCCTGAACATACTGCCACACACTAGAGGACCCACCCAACTTAATCCCCTTAACACCTAGTTTCCCAAATTCCCAGCCTGATTCATCCTCTTTTGCCTACACGCACTTGCTACATGACCTCCCATTCCACATTCAGCACACTTTGCACGCTGTTCTTTACACATCCTAGCATAATGCCCATTCTTTCCACAGTTGCTGCTAACCACGTTTATACCGGTACCCCGACATCCCCTTGCTATATGCCCTGTTTGCCCACACCTATAGCATTTAATGTCCCTATCTCTCTTGACACTCACTAACTAAATGACCCGTCTTCCCACACCCGAAACAAGTTCCTAACGCCCACTGACATTCATTCTTCTTATGCCCTGATTTCCCACCTCTATAACACTTCTGCTCTTGCTCACAGCTAACTGACCCTAACCTTCCGACATTTGCACTTCTATATATCTTAGGTTTCACCACACTTACATTGCTTACTCTAACGCTCTTATCAACCACTTGCTCTGCCAATTGCCTTGGCCCTTCTAAAACTGCCTCCCTATAGCTCTTAAACTCAAGCATACCCTCATTTACTTCAGTCCTGATTCTGTTGCCTCTGCTCTCTTTCATACATTTATCTAGCTTGTAATCCCCAACTATCTCTAAAATATCATTCCATGTTAACTTCTCATTCATCCGTCTCATTCTCTCGCTATGTTTTAGATTTATAAACTCATATATACTCTCAGGCACAGTCACTAACAACTTCCTCACTAACTCCTTACACTCAATTATTCCCTCGTCCCCAAACTTTTTCCAAGCTAATGTTTCTAACTGGCATACATACATAGACAATGACTCACCCACACTCATTCTTGCCTCCTCAAAATCATTCTTCCTCCTATACCTAACACTACTCTTTACCCTCTTAGTGTGTTCAATAATCCTAGTCTTAACACTCTTATACAACACACCTACACTCATCATTATCCCATACATGCTTAATGAATACCCTGCCAAGAATTCTCCTAACCCCCTAACTCAAACACTCCTATTGTCTCCGTACTTCGCCATACAATATTTCTCGTATTCCTTGAAAACGTCCCTTATCTCCCTACTCCCATATTCTTCATACTGTACACATCAGGGTACCTCTCTCACATACACAGCCTTTCGTATTTCTCGCTCACTCTCACTTCCATTACGTCCATCTTGACCCCTCTTAACCTCTTCTGAATACAATGAATCTATTTCCATACTGACATCCATGCTCTTAGCCACGCCCTTTTTACCCTTCTTCTTACTTACTTGTTCCCACCTACCACTATGTGAATCACTCTCATCCTGTCCCTTACTCTCGGCCCTTTTTCCGATGTCTTCAATCCTTGTCTCATCCTGTCCGTTGTCCTTACCAACCTTCTTCCCAGTCTTTGTCTTTTTCTCAGCCCCTCTCCTATCTTTGTCCTCAGGTTTATCATTATCCTGTGTCTTCCCCTTCTGTCCCTCACTTATCACAACCAATCACCTTCGTCATTCATACTCTGATCCACTCGCTCTTCTACCTTCTTTATCACTCCTAGTCCATTGCAAGGCCCAGGAAGCCTACCCCCAACAGCTCCCTCTCCAATCAATCGCTTAACCATCTCTTGCACTGCTATCATCATCAACTCGGATTTCTCATCCACCTTTTCAATCATCCGCTGCTCGGCCCCTTTCACTTCCCCTTTCATTCCTTCTTCTGCACTCCTCATTACTCCTCTCAACTCTTCTAACTCCCCTTTTTGCTCCTCAAACTCAATCTTAAGCCTCTCATACTCTCTTTCCACTTTCCTTAGCTTCCCTTGACAACCGCATTTCCTCCCTCAGCCTCTCTATCTCCTTCAAACCCTCCATCCCTATACTTTTTTCCCCAGTCATACACCCTCGCTATAGCAAACGTCCTGTCCTGATGCTGCCACACCAGCAGTCCCTGTTTGGGCACCAAAATAATGTAGCAGGATCACAAGCAAAGCAAAGCAAAGCAAAAAAGATTTCCCCACATTTATGTTAGTCTGTTCGGCTACCAAAATTTCCCCCTGCCACACTTTCCTCTTTACGTTACTAATTACTAACAGGACCTATTAGTTCAACAAGATAAAACACAGTAACTCTCAAAACCATGTACTCAATAACTCCTGACACAATCAGGGCAAGACGCTGTGCTGTCCACTGGATTCAGTCATTGAGACACAAACAACTGCTGAATATCATACACCAAAAACCAAACAAGCACAAAAACCATACAACAACTCAAAACAACATGACAGATCACTACACAAACAAACACCTACGACACCAAAACTTCACACAGCTCAACAAACACCACAATTCTAACATAAACAAACACCAACCAATATCAAGACTACACAACAACTCAAAACACAACAACCCAACAATACACACACACTCCAAGACTACATAACAACTCGCAACCACAACATTTCACAAATCAAACACAACAGAAACTCACCAGCTCAACAACCTTCAGACGGACACGAGCACAACAAACTCAATTACACAATATCAAAATCATCCAGAAAACACAAAATAGCAACTCACTATCTCTGTCCAAAAAATTGCCTCACTTGACTGACTGCCAAATACAGACTGATCACTTCTCACTCCCTCAAGGCTCCGCGCCCAAATCTGCAGACGAACCCAACTGCCCGTCAACAAGCAGTTCACTCACCAACCACCCACACACCACTTATGCTCTCTCTCTCTCTCTCTCTCTCTCTCTCTCTCTCTCTCCTCTCCTCCTCTCCTCTCTGTCTCTCCTCGTCTCTCTCTCTTCCTGCTCTCCTCTCTCTCTCTCTCTCTCTCTCTCTCTCTCTGTCTCTCTCTCTCTCTCTCACAGAACGGAAAACCACAGACGCAAACCTTCCCCATACTACCTTAACAACAACAAATAAACACAAAACAACAGCAAATACACAAAACATCCATACCCTTCCTATTGGCTCCAGTTGATACAAACAACCTAACAAGACAACAACCAAAACAACCAGCCACTCTCTCTCTCTCTCTCTCTCTCTCTCTCTCTCTCTCTCTCTCTCTCTCTCTCTCTCTCTCTCTCTCTCTCTCTCAAGCGACCCTTGAGAACATTGTCAAATGCAACTATTACATCACTCCTCCATAGTTTGAATTTTAATAAGTTATAATAGATATGTAGTCATATTTTGGAAATTAAATATTGGATTCTAAAGAAAGGGATGATAAAGGTAGTGATCTATGGGAAAATAGAAAAAGAATAACTTTCACAATATAAATATCTTTTGTTTTTTTTATGTATGCTAAGCATTTGATTAAAAAAATTTGTGATTCAGAAGTATTAAGTTTGCCATACATTATAAGTAAGAATATGGTCAAAACTTTTATCTTTAGCTCTAATAAACTTGTTCACTTGGTTATTTTCTCTGCACAGTAATTTTTTTAATGATTATCCTTGCTGGTTATATAGTAAGTCACATGAATTTTCATGTCTTTAACCTACTTTTATTTCTCATTAATGGCAGGATGGGTGTTGAAGGATTGACGATGGATTCTTTAACAAGTCAGATGGTCAATGACATCATAGTAGAGGTGACAGGTCGTCCTTTTGATTATACAGAACCTCCAGAACCACATCTTAGTCATCGAACATCTCCACAGGTCAGCAGAAATTTTCTTCCTTTAGGATGGTGGGGTTTTAAAGTAAAATGAACAGAAAAGATTATCATTTTTCTTCCTCTTCCGTAAAGTGTAGAAATGAATTTTTTTTATTTTTACTTTTTTATTTTCAGATGATACCATTGCTTTAAAGCAATGCTATAAACTAGTTAGTGATTTGATTTACACCCAAATTTGTTTATCTAGCTTGCTGATTACATTTGTTGTATGGTAGTATTTTACCTGTAATTTTTTCATTTTTATAAATGGACTGTGACATGAAGAAGTACTATAGATTTTAGTGTAATGGTAGTGAGACAGGATAAAATGGAGTAGACTTATTGGCCAAAGATGAAGTGGAAGATGTGATAGAAATGAGACAAATAGATAAATGACCAACAAAGATTAAAATCATCATAAGGAAGAAGGAAATGGATATTTTTGTATAATCACCAAAATCAGGAAGAACAGAAGGAAAGCATTGTTTATGAAAAGTTAGTGATGCAGTGAAAAATGTGCTGCAATCTGGGGCAGTACTAGTAGGAGCTTTCTAAATGACTTGTGAGAAAGTAATAGGACAATACTGTATAGCCTGTGAGAGAGAAACTAAGAGGAGAAGCAGTACTACTAGAATTCTGCCTAAGCCAAGAAATAAATCTATGCACAGTATGCTTCACAACAAACCAAGTACCTATAAAAGGATTTTGACGTAGGAAAAATCTATTTCTGGGCGATTGGTTCGTGTCACCCAGCGAAATATCCTTTAATCCATTATTTCTAAGGTAAATGATCTAACAAATACCAGAGAATAAACAAAATAAAGAAAAAGGTCAGTATAACTGACTCGCTCACCCTCCAAGAGGGCGTCGGTATGAACACTAGGGCGAGTGAGACCACTACCACGAACCTCTTGCCAATAGAAATCTCCCACAACAAAACCCCCACAAGAGGAGAGCCGACCCACAGAACGGGGCAGCAACTACTACTACTCCAACCCACGCTAGGGACTGCCGCGCCTCTGGTGGCCATCCTAAAGTTAGCAGTCAATCTTGAGCGCAGGGTTGGGAAGGGGTGGGATTTCGCTGGGCGACACGAACCAATCGCCCAGAAATAGATTTTTCCTACGTCAAAATCCTTTTTCTGGGCTCAGTTCGTGTCGCTGCGCGAAATTGTACCAGAGAATTAGCACAAGATTGAAAATAAAGAAGGTCTCAATAAAACTTAAAATATAATAAAATATTATAATTGCAAGAAAATATATACACATACACAATTGTTCATATAATGTGGAAAGGAACAATACTTAAAATTAACTTAAAGTTAACATATATATACAAGGGCTTACATGGGATATATGTTGAACTTAACACATGTGTATGATTATCATAGGCAACAATAGTTAAAGCAATTATAATTAAACAGTATCAATAATGTAATAAAGCATAATTATGAACAAACTTACATTAAAACATGTTAAACAAGTTTATAGATCTTAATAAACAAATCCATAACCATTGTAATGGAGGTGTGGCACCCTAGCATAAAAATAAGGGGACCACATCGCAAAGATCAATATATACAATCAATTGTGGGTGACCCTAGCAAAAAAAAAAAATAAGGGACACCCACTAAACCATTACAAGAGCAGCTAAGACTCAAGGGTAGACGTGGATGAACAAGGTAGGTATAGACAAACTGTTGGCTGAGATAGGAAGAAAGGAGATCTGGATCTTCAACTCAATTATTAAGCAGAGTCGGGGGAAACTATGTTACCCGCCGCAACTGCTGAAAACTTCAGAGATTCCAAGGGCTTTAAGTAGTGACATTTAAATACTGTCGTGATTTCCATCCAGTATACTTTTTCAAATCATCAAAATTCATGTGTTGAAAGTAGTTAATTGAGGTGGCTACTGCCCTGACATCATGAACCTTGGGGAAGGATTCAGGGTTGGCTTGTTTAATAAGTATAGGGGATCTGTTGCCTTATACTTTAATTTAATTGATAAAGTACCACCTTTTTCTCTTCTAAAGAGAGGACCCGAAGAGGATGAGGATGTCCTGGACAGAAAGGCTCGTAAGGTCGTTACTGGACAAAGAGAAAGATCTTGAGGAAGGGGTATAACCTCGCAAGGTTCCCACCTCACAAAGGATCCTCATTTTTTTGCTAAAAAGCTTCGGATCCGGAGAAAGTCAGAACTTCTCCTGAGGGAAGAAATTCTATATGATTCGCATCTCTGGATAACGCCGACAGTTCTGAAATTCTAGCTCCCGAAGCCAAGCTTAATAAAAATAGTGTTTTTCTTAAGAGCATTATAAATGAACATGTCGTATTATCTGTATCTGAAGCCAGCTTTAGAACATCATTTAAGAACCATGACACTGACGTAGGCCTTACTGAAGGTCTAAGTCTAGCACAAGCCTTGGGAATAGACGAAAAGTAAGAATCTGTCAAGTCTATGTTAAAACCCAGTTGAAAAATCTTCTTCAAGGCTGACTTGTTTGTCGTAATGGTGCTAGCTGCTAAACCTTTTTCAAATAAGGATCTGAAAAAGGATATAGCTGAATTGATTGTCATGATTTTAATGTCTGATTCTCTCAGGAAGGATGCCAACTTTTTAACTGCAGCATCATACTGCCTTAAAGTTGAATCTCTTTTATCTGATTCCAGGAAAAGAATATTTCGTGGATCGATATTTGCATCTTTCTTGGCCGCAAACTTCATGAAGTCCATAAAGTTAGGGTTTTGAGAATTCCTGAGGAAGCGAACACAGTCTTCATTTGTACTGACTGGGAGAGCCTGGGATTGGGAATTCGAAGAGGACGAAGACCCAGTTCCAGAATCAAAGGGTACCAGTTGCTCTTCGGCCAGTCTGGAGCTACTAGAGCTACTTGACCCTTGAACGTCCTGAGTTTGTTCAGTACTTTCAGGAGAAGATTCACTGGAGGAAAGACATAAATCTTCTCTCAGTTGTTCCAATCTATGGACAGGGCGTCCGTGGCATAAGCCAGAGGGTCCAGGTTGGGAGCCACATAACAGGGAAGTTTGTGGTTCGCTTGAGATGCAAACAGATCTACTTGCAGGCCTGGAACCCTCCGGAGAATCCATTGGAACGAACTGTTGTCCAGTGACCATTCCGACTCCAGAGGAACTGAACGGGATAGAGCATCTGCTATGACGTTTCTCACTCCGGCTATATGGGTGAAGGAGAGGTGCCAACTGAACTTGTCCGCCAGGGAAAAGATGGCTACCATGACATGATTCAGATGTCTTGACTTGGAGCCTCCCCTGTTTATACAATGGACTACCACTGCGCTGTCCAGAACTAACTTTATGTGAGAGTTCTTTGGCGGATGTAACCTCTTCAGAGTCAAGAACACTGCCATTGCTTCCAATACGTTTATGTGAAGCTGGCGGAACTGAGGTGACCATGTTCCCTGAACTTTCTTGAACTGAGAATATCCTCCCCAGCCGCTTAGTGAAGCGTCTGTGTGGATGGTAATTCCCGGAGGAGGAAACTGAAGGGGTACTGATATGGACAGGTTCTTCAACTTTGTCCAAGGGTGCAGACGATTCCGTAGAATCTGTGGAATTGATCATAACTTGTCCCTGGATCTGACATTTGCTCGTGAGCGCCAGATCCTGGTTAAGTCTTCCAGTTTGGCTTTCATCAAGATGTTTGTCACTGAGGCAAATTGGAGGGAACCCAGGATTCTTTCCTGGTTTCTCCTTGAAGCATATTTGTACTTTAGAAATTGTTTCACTGACTTCGCTATTTCTTTCCTCTTGGCTGATGGAATCGACAGAGTATGGGGAGGATAGATTCCATTGAATGCCCAGCCATTGAAAGTTGGACTCCGGAGTGAGTCTTGACTTTGTTCTGTTTATCTGGAACCCCAGATACTCCAGGAATTGAATTACTTTCAGTGTGGCTTTGTGACATTCCTCGACTGTTGGAGCCCAAATCAACCAATCGTCGAGATACGCTACTACCATTATCCCTTGAGACCTCAGTTGTTGGACGACTACTTCCGCCAACTTCGTGAATACCCTGGGTGCTACATTCAGACCGAAGGAGAATGCTTGATCTCCCAGTTTGAAGCCCAGGTAAGGGCGAAAGTGTCTTGCAATAGGGATATGATAGTATGCGTCTGTAAGATCGATAGAGGTGGTGACGGCCCCACGGGGAAGTAAGGTCCGCACCTGCGAGATAGTCAGCATTTTGAACTTGTCGCAGCGAATGGCCAAGTTTAAGCTGGACAAGTCTAAGATTACCCTTCTTTTTAGTGAGCCTTTCTTTGGTACGCTGAACAAGCGACCCTGAAATTTTAATCTGTTGACTCTCGCTATTGCTCCTTTCTGGAGGAGCTCCTCCGCATACTCCGTCATTTCTTTTGATGGAAGTTGAAGGAATGGTCTGGATGGAGGAGGATCTGCAGTCCAACTCCAACCCAGGCCCTTTGACACAATGCTTTGTGCCCATTTGCTGAATCCCCACCGATGCCGGAAGAGAGAAACAGCCTCCTCCTACCTTCGAGCTCTCACTGCTGCTGGGTCGAGTGACCTCCGCGGCCCCCACGGAAGTGTTTTCCCCTGCTGAGAGACCTTCCTGATCCTCTCTGACGAAAGGATCCCCTAGCTCTACCTCCCCTGCCGAACCGGTCATAGTGCTGGAAGGCTTGGCCCTCAAACACTTGGTTAAAGGCTGGGGAGACAGCATAGGAGGTGGAAGGCTGAGGCTGAGGGGAAATCATATAAATGGGTTGAGACTGAGCCTTGGAGGTAGAAGGCTGGGCTGATTGGACAATTGGCACAGCCGAAACAGCCTGGGTAAAACGTTGCTGCTTCTTCTGATAAGGCTGGTAACGTTTAAGTTTCTTCTGCATCTTACCTCTTGCAGGTTGATCTTGGCGTCTCTTAGCTGTGAGACCCCAACGATCCTTGAGGCTCTGGTTGAGCCTTGTTGCCTCAGCCTGGACCTCCTTGACCATAGACTCAGGAAAGAGGTCTGCCCCCCAGATGTTGGAGGAAAGCAGCTTATTCGGTTCATGCCGAATAGTTGCTTCCTGGAGGACGTGTTTCCGTCAATTAACCCTAGCAGTCGCGAACTCGAACAAGTCAGACTGGACCGTGTGCGTCTGAGACTTGGTCAGGAGCTTGAAGAGCGGCTCTGAAGCATAGGAAAGAGCCGCTACTTCTGTCATTGCCATGGTATTCATGGACCTGGCAAGCCTAGACTTGGCCTCAAATTCAGCTTGAATGAGGCTATCAGGAAGTCTAGGTAGCTTCTCGCCGAACTGGTCCATGGCGCAGTCTGGCTTGAGCTTGCCCGCTGAGAAGGTATTAGGCAGATCCTCCCACAAATCTACAAGTGAAGGGAGCAAAGGAGAGGTGGGGTCTGCTTCCCTCAATTGGGGTAAGGATTGTCCCTTCAGGGCATCCGGAATGGTGACCGTAGCGATCTTAGTCAAGAAGGGAGAGGGCTTTCTTATCCATCGTAAAGATGGTGAAGGGACTCTTAAAGGCTTGAATTCTAGTGTTTGTACAGTCCATTTCCTCCAAACACCTGAGCCACTCTCTTTGAGCTTGGTCCCAGGAGTAAAGAACTGTCTCCTTCGGAACCTTATCCTCCCTAGTCATGGCTGCATCTGTAAGCCTGGCGTAGCCAATGAACGGCGGCTGGAGGCACTCCGGATAGAACTCGAAGTCCTCAATCCTTCGAATGCTGCATTCCGGGATGGAAATAAGACCGTCCTGGAAAGGGGCGTATGAAGCCACTCTCTAGGGGTTGTTCATTGAGAACGGAGGCAGAGAATCGTGAGGAGGGAGCTGTAGCAATCCAGCACCGAATGCCGGAGGAGTAGCCAGAGGGGCCTGATTGAGTCCGGCAATTATGTTGTCCTGGGTTGTAATCCTTTCGGACAACCGGGAGAACATCTGCTCCATGCTATTCCTCAACGAGCCAACCAAGTCTCCCATTTGTTGCATCAACCCAGCGTTGGGATCCAAAGCCGGAGCTGATGCGGAGGTGGAGGGATAACTCGGCATAGGCACCAAAGGAAGAGGAGAGACCGCTGGCTCCGCCAGAGTACGGGGCCTCTCCTTGGAAGACCTGCTCTTGGAGGACTTCGAGCTTGAAGCAGAAGCTCTAGACTTCTCTGCTCCGGGGTTTGTAGCCGGAGACTTACGAGATGATGACGCCGACGAAGTCTTTTTGGACGACGACGACGTCTTCTTAAGGGTTTTCTGTACCCTTTGGCCCTTGACTTTGGGTTTAACCGAAGCACTAGGTGAAGAATAATGGAGCTCAGCTCCTGTAAAGCCTTGGAAGGAAGCCGGAGAAGTAGCAGGAGAAGAAGATCCAGTGGCGCCCAAGGGAAGCCCTTGGGCGTCCAACGTACCTACCTCGACCAACAGGTCGTCAACACCTACCATTGGTTCTACGTTTAAGTCCAGTGTCGCGACTTCCGACGAGATATCCTGGCCTGGTTCTTTCATCGATGCAGCGATCTGTTGCTGGATCGCCGCCATAGTCGGGGCTGCTTCTGCCGGGTCGACGTACCCCGTCGACTTGCCGCCGGGGAACAGCAGGACAACCATCCTCTTCTCAAGAATGTAGGGCTGTCCCTTGGCAGCGTTTTTGCCGAAGCCGCCGACCCAAGCCCTCAGGGTTGCAAGGGTGGTCTCTCTAACAACAGCAGCCTGGAAGAGAGGGCGTCTATTAGTTTTAAGTTTAAAATTGAAGTTCAACCTTAAACTAAAACCGGGCTTAAACCTATAGTATTTGGGGATGTAATTCACAACATATAAGGAACTTAAGCTTAAAAGAAATCACTAAAATTAAACTTAAGATATAGTACAGTATTTACAGTTCATGTATACAGCTGGAAATACTTACCCCGTCTACGAACTGACCCACGAGATCATAACAGATTGTACAGGTCTCGTTGCCACCAAGACCTCGTAGATTCCAGCGGTTGCCACGGAGCGTGGGACCTACAGACTTCATGCCCACAGGGGTCCTGGAGCATGGCGTACATCCTGGATGCTCGCAGTTGGTGGTCTGTAAGTGGAAGGATACATGAGTACCATAAAAGACATCACTTACAGGCTAAATTAGAACTCCGATGCATGCCGGAGAGTGAAAAATTTTTGGGCATAACCCCTCCCCTACCGCCTGAATAGGCTATAACTCCGGTGTGATCCGGTGTCTAAAACAGAGGTAAGGGAGGGACCCAGCTTAAGCTAGCTTAAATTAAACTTATGATAGCTTAAAATAAACTTATGATAGACTTAAGCATAAAATAGCACTAAATTCCGGAAATGATTCCGAATCGCGGTGGTATCCGTCTCCCCGTTGTGCCGACGAGACGGGATGGTTAGGTAAATGAGACCAACTGCACGCAAGCGGGGAACCAGCTCCCTCCCTCGTGATCGACGGAGCTCCGGTAAGAAAAATAGAGCACCGACAATCCAGGAAGGGGCGAGAGGGCGAAACAGAACTCGAGCTAACAGCGGGGCAACGGAGCAACAAAGGAGAGGGGAGGCCAATCCCCCTACCTCGTCACAACAAAGCACCGTGAAGCAGAGAGACACGGTCGAACCCAGTCACATGTCTGTCCAGCCTCCCCTACTCCCTCCGCGTAGTGAGAGAGGGAGACAGGCCCAGGTGGAGCGAGCAAGGACGGACCTCCCTCCCCCCAGCTCTATGGGAGAGCGGGAGGAGGGCATGGTGACTGGACGGGCGTCTGGCTGTATCGCGATCACATGGTGACCAGGAAACGGTAACACGATAAAACAACGAAATCTATAGCCTAGGGTAATGCAACCAAACTGATCAGCGAGATGCCACCGTAGATGCAACAAAACTGATAAAAGGAAGCAACAAAACTAATGGGGACCATGATATAATAAACCTAGGCTACGATAACGTACCAGACGCCCTAGGCTAACCAAAATCAAATAAAATCACATAAAATACTTAAATTAAAATCAAAGTAGGGGAAATAAAGTAGAAGGAGAAAAAATCCAGGAGTGTACGACTAACCCGAGAGAAAGTCTACCACTCAAAGCTAGCCGGGGCCGATACTAAGAGCTATGGCTAGGGTCTGGATAGAAGAGATAATGCCTAAGCAAGGTAAAGAAAGACATGCATGCATGACATAAACCAATGCAGGCTGGATCCCCTAACATAATATAGATAAACAGGAATAGAGACGTAAAATCAAAGGGGAGGTTCTAGGTATGGGAGACCAAGAACGAACCCGCCACGAGGCAGAACAATGCCGCCATGCTTCAGGCCGAGAATCAGCATTTATACCTAAAAAACGGCAAATACTGACTCAAGGTAGGAAAAAACTAAGTAGGAACCTTTCGGAATACTTAACTTAGCTGATGCGATGGCTGAACGCTCCATGGTAAGTAAAATCCTCGAAAAAAGGGCACGAAAGCACAGAGAGATAAAAATTACGTCTGGTGGGTTCGCGTCTAACTTTAAGGATGGCCACCAGAGGTGCGGCAGTCCCTAGCGTAGGTTGGAGTAGTAGTAGTTGCTGCCCCGTTCTGTGGGTCGGCTCTCCTCTTGTGGGGGTTTTGTTGTGGGAGATTTCTATTGGCAAGAGGTTCGTGGTAGTGGTCTCACTCGCCCTAGTGTTCATACCGACGCCCTCTTGGAGGGAGTGAGCGAGTAGTTTTACTGACCTTTTTCTTTATTTTGTTTATTCTCTGGTATTTGTTAGATCATTTACCTTAGAAATAATGGATTAAAGGATATTTCGCGCAGCGACACGAACTGAGCCCAGAAATTACCCCATCTGTGTACCAGGAAATCATTCTAGATTCATCATTCCCTTTAAATATAGTAGTAAGAAAATGGCAATCACCAGTAGTAATCTGCATGTATGGTCATAAAACCCTTTTAACTGTGGTCAGTTGACCATTGCTCTTAGGTGGGCTGTTAGTAGTTATATTCTTTATTTCTCAAGGAACTACCATTACTTATTTTGTCAAATTTCATATGGTAATGTTTAGCCCACATGTGATGACTTTGAACAGTACATATGCTAATTTTGTCAAATTTCGTAGGGTCATGTTTAGCCCTCAGCAGAACCCAAGGAAGGGGTGGAAGGGAAAGGCGACAGGGACGTGCCAGTATGCATCTTTTAGATCTATATTTTTAACCATAAGAGACTCCTCAAACTGGTCCTACAGAAGGGGTTATTATGTGATAATGAAGTGACTTGTTGGAGCCCTCCAATATTTCCATTCGCACTTTTATGCACCACACTAAAAAGTCATAGAATGCGTGCCAATTTGCCTTAGGGTTCCCATAAGAATTTTGGCCATAATAACAAAAATTGTTCCGGGACATTTTGGAAGCCTGTTGGTGGTGACTTCCAGTAAGATGGTAGAAGTTATAATGCTAAAGAGGTGGATTCTAGTGTGCTTCTCATAAAGGTCCATTTCTTGATGGAGTTTTCCAAAATCGGGATGACTGTAGCAAATGATTTTAATTCTGCTACTGTCTCTGGTCTTTTCATCACTACAAAATTCTGAAAATCTGTCTTTAGATGATTAATAATTTTGAAAGTGAAGGGACAGAAGGCTGGGGCTGCTTGGTGAGCAATTTGGGTTCTAGTAAAGGGTGTCTTCTATAGCTTTTAATGTTATAGACACGGGTCAAAAACCATTTCTGTTAGTGATAGACAAGGTAAAGAAAACTATTTCTGTTAATGGTCTTTCAATGTACAGCTTTGATCATCATTTTTTCTTATTCATTAGATGTTTACTATAAGGAGAGAAAATGCACATTGAGGCATCCAACCAAGGCCTATTATTATTGGAGCCCCTATCATGTTTTGATCTGAAGTTTTTTTTATTCCAAACTGACCATTTAGTGGTTTCCAGTCAGAATTTCAACATGAGACCTTGTTTGGGCAGCATTTGCATCCGCTCACTTTTGGGTTCCAAGCCCCCTGATCCCAACTCCTTGATGAGGTGGGTGCTTAGGATTCTCTCTGCTGTGGGTTCAACTGAACACTGGCACCTTTCACTCCTTGACTCCTCCTCCTATCAATTTTCCCCCTTCCCTTCTTCTTCTTTCATTGACGACCTTGGCATGGTTTTGAACTAAAGATTTCACTCCCCTTTTAACTTGATGGAGGATGGAGTTGGACGGCAGGCCACTCCACTCGTAAAACTAGAGTACCTGACGTGGTTGAGTGAGGGGAAATTTTGATGTCAAGCCATGCCAACAGTGCTGGGTCCGATCTCGACGGACTGACGACCCATAAGGCACTGTGGGTATGGCGTATATCCAGGTGAGTGTCCCAGGGCAATGACCTCAGCATAACAGTATTGCTCCTCCCTCAGTTGGGCCTCCTTGGTGAGAGGGACCTCATCCTGGACGAAATACATACTTAATGTTATATGGCAAACAAAACAAATATCCCTACGACTAATGTCATTGCAATGGACTATTCTAAGGAAATCCCAATTAACCCTCTTGTGCCCAAGCCGAAAATATAAGGGTGTAAGGTACACAACTTTTCCCCTAAGCCAAAAAGAACACATGCATGGAAAAGTTTATTTTGTTAAATTCAGTACGTCCGAATGATAACTGACATACGCTTCTGGTTAGTGTTATTATGTCGGCAAATGCTTGAATTATATCCTAAAGCAATCAGAACATCTTTATGAGGTTTAGAAATAATAAAAATGATGTGATGGCCATGAAATTTTAAAGAAAAATCTTAGATATTTTTTGGAAATAATCACGAAAAATATATTCAGGTTTGTGTTTTATACCCAAATTGTGTAGAAATGTTTGATCTTCCATGTGGAAGCAATAATTTTGCTGTAAATGTGTTTGCTAATGAGCTGTAATTGATTAAAAAATGCTTATTTTTTATGGAGTGCAATTTTCAGATTTTCCAACCTACTTATGTTGACGTTTTGTATTGAAGCTAAGTAAGCTAGTGGTGCCAGGTTTGCATTTTCTTCTAGATTCATCATCTGTCGACCCAGTGGCGTCAACTACATTTTGTATGATTGACGCGTTTTGTTTTCGTGAATTTTTCCGAAAATAACTTACATGTGACGTGCTCAGCGCGTCATCTG
>NC_087208.1:10591498-10604887 GCF_015104395.2 Macrobrachium nipponense | reverse complement strand
GCGTCATCTGTGCACTTGGAAAACAAATTTATTGAGGTGCTACGCGTCATCAGATCACAAGAGGGTTAATGAAGAGCAGGCTGGTATTAAAACTTTAATACCGTACAAGTCACCGAGAAAAAATAAATATCGTATTGACCCAACCTTGACTCACCTCGACCCCCTCTTTGGTAGTGGAAGTGGGTCAAGGTCCCTGACCTTGGAAACCGACAAAAATATTACGGCATTGATAAACTTAAGGATTTTCTTGGCAATGCCAGAGAACCTACATTAATAGTAGGTGATTTTAATGCTCACAACCTGATATGGAACTATAACTGTACAATTTCAAATAGAGGAGGGAATAAAATTGAAGAGTTCATGGATTCAAACGACATGTACTGTATAAATGATGACAAAATTAGCACATATCTTTCAAGGACACACGGAATATTTTCTTCAGTACACTTAACTCTATGTACAACACGTATAGTTGACAGAATTGAGTGGAATATAGTTGATGAATTGCACACCAATGATCATTTCCCAACCACTTAAGTTGTTATTTTTTTTTTTTTCTTTCCTTATTACATAATAATCCTGCAAAACATGCGCGTCATTATAACATTTATAAAGCAGATTGGGAGGAATATGAAATGCACACAGGAAATGTCCAACCATTTGAATATTTAAAAGACCATAATGAAACTAACAAAATTCTTGTTGATTTCATTAAAAAGGCTGCCGATCAAGCAATACCAAAGTCAAAAAGCCACAGCCAACAAAACACAAAGTCCCATGGTGGTCTGATAAACTGACAGTTAATTACTATAAAACACTCAATAGGGAGACGATTAGATAATTTAGAAAGTTCAGTAAAATAAATAAAACATTACTAATATAAGAAGGAACTTTACAAAAAATGACTATATTATTATTAGAAATTGATACATTAAAACTGGTATACAACAAAATATCTGCAAAATTTAAAAAGGAAGTAATTCAAGGAAGAATCATTTCATGGAGGAAATATGTATCAGATCTCTGTAATAATACTCCCATACAAAAAATATGGGAAAAGTTCAGGGAAATATATGAAATGGTACCCATGTTAAGCCACCTAGACTTGCCATATTAAAAGATGGAAAAAGAGTACTCGATCCAAAAAGAAATAAGTAATATAATAGGAGAAAACTTAGCAAATGTAAGTAGCTATAGAAATTTAGGTGAACACTTCTGCACAAAGAAAAATAATGTAGAACTAATAATAAATTTCAAAACACAAAAAGATATATAACAGAAAATTTAATATGGAATAGTTGGAATATGCTCTCTCAAACAGCAATAAATCTGCTCCTGGAGGTGACAATATTTGTTTTGAGATGATTGACCTTTTAGCACCTTTAGCAAAGGTATATTCGTTATAATTATAATCATTTATGGCTTCAGAATTTATTTCCTGATGAGTGGCGTAAAGCTATAATAATTCTTCCAAACCTGGAAAGGATTCAAGTAATGTAAATAATTACAGACCAATTTCTCTAACCATTTGCTTAAGCAAATTACTTGAAAAAATGGTAAATGCTCGACTAACATGGCGCTTTAGAGAAAATAAAATTTTGACTTCCACTCAATTCGGGTCACAATGTAACAGGTCTACAGTAGATTCTCGCTCTAACCTAGAAGACCATATACGCAGAGGATTTGAACGAAAACAAATAACTGTAGCTGTCTTTATTTACATTGAAAAGGCTTATGATACTACATGGAGATATCCAGTATTAAAAACTTTACAAAACAACAATGTCTGTGGACATTTACCTATGTTCATCCAAAACTTTTTGACAAATTGCAGTTTTCAGGTGAGAATTGATGATGCATTGTCCAGGACATTTCCACTTAAAAATGGTGTTCCACAAGGAAGCGTCCTTAGTGGCACACTGTTTACTTTAGCAATTAATGAAATTGGTAAAAATCTACCCATACTGGAGTTAAAAGTAACCTTTTTCTGGGCTCAGCTCGTGTCGGCCTATGAAAGGATCCTTAATATCATTCTTTCTAGGTAAAATTAATCTAAAATTACCAGAGAAAAACAAAATTAAGAAATTGTCAGTAAAACTGACTCGCTCACTCTTAAAAAGAAGTGTCGGTATGGCAATAGGGGCGAGTGGGAACACTACCACGAGACATTCACCAATTAGACCTTCCAATCAGAATCCCCACAAGAGAGAGCTCATACCAACGGGCGATGCGGCCGCTACTACTACTACTAGAGGACGCCACGGACAGCAGCGCCCCTAGCGGTCATCCTTAATTATTAGCGCCAGCGTTCGTACGCATTTTCTTGCTTGTGCTCTTTTTTCGGGATTTATCTCACCATCCGTCATGGAACATGCTGCCATCGCAACGGCTAAGTTAAGTGCCTCATAAGTAGTGTTTTACTGTATTTTAGTCTTCCAGGAACCAGTATTTTCCTTCTAATAGGTCATATACGGTTTCCCGGTCGACTCGTGGCGGCTCCATGCTGCCTCGTTAAGAATTCCCGGTCTTCCATACTGGGACTTCTTATACTTATGGGCTTACTATATCACGTTCATCGTTTTTTACATCGCCTTTTAGCTAGGTTAGCCCTTTTACCATTTCTCTTAGTTTGGTATTTAGGGCTATTCTGTTTTCTAGCCCAGCATCCCGGCTCTTGCTCTTCATCGGCTATCGCTGGCTCCGAGTAGGCTTCTGTTCCTCGGAACAGTTTGTCTCCTCCTGGGCTTCTTTTTCTTCTACTAAAAGTGTCTTTTCCATCTTTACGATGTAATTTTAGTTCTATTTAGGGTGTTAGGCTAGCCTAGGTGCATGTCCCATGTGTTGGTACAGTCTGGTTCACGTGGCCCTTTCACGGTTGTGTTGCTATCGCGGCTTAGGCACTTGCGGTCACGTGTTCCTTCGCACCTTACCCTTCCCCTTCCCTCCCTCCCAGGTATAGGGAGGGATCTGGGGGACCCCTTGGTTGCCGTGACAACCTCAGTTGCCTTCCTCCCTCCCTCTCTGAGGAGGCCAGGGGTTCTCCCCAACGGGGGTATAAGGGCGACCATCATCGGGTTCCGAGTCACCGAGCGGGTAGTTGTTGGGACGGGGAGGAGTAGGCCACCCCCCCCCCCCCCCCCCCCCCCCTCTCTCTCTCCCGCCGTGTTACGCCGAGAACCCTACCCCCCCCTCCCCAGTGCTCAGCCACCTTCCCTCTCTGTAACGAACGGAGCCTTCCGCCGCAGCCGGGGCACCTTTGGTTATAGATTACTGGCTCCGCCAGCGGGCGGGTGGTCATTACTAGTGGTCGATTGCTTGCCTACTATATCCTTACCTTTCTCCCCCGCTAACCAGGAAGGGAGCCTTGCTTCTTACCCGGGCACTCTTCTAGTAGACGGGAGGGGAAAGGTTTGATAATTATTGTTATTTTTAAGGATATACCCTAGTTTTACGATGATTTCTATAATTTTATTTATTTTATTTTTTATGTTATACCATCTCCGCCGTTGTCCGTCGTGGTTTCATTTCCACACCACACCTGGTTGGATTCTATCCCTTGCCCTTGTCTCCGGCGTAGCCTTGGACAACCAACCATTTTACTACCACACGTATTATGGCGGGGCTCTGGTTTAATCTAACTTTCTCGCCCCGGCACCAGCGGAGCACAACTGTTAGGCTGTAAGTGTTCTCCTGATACTTATGTATCTTTCCACTTACAGGCTACCAACTGTCAGGTCCTTGGATGCAACGCGACGTTGTACGACCCCTGCGCCCACGATGAGTGCAGGTCTCACGCTCCATGTGCCACGCCTTACAACGACATGATCGTCTGGCACCCGGAAGCCTGCGCCATCTGTTACGACCTGGCCAGTCAGCTGGTGGAGGGGGTAAGTCGATTTTAGACATTTTTTATCGTTTTACTAACAACACTTAGACATAAGCTTGTTAACCCCGTCCCGCCATTAGAAGCTCATTTCGCCTTCTCTTTCAGGCTGCTGGTGTGAGGGAGGTCGCCCTAGCAACCCTGAAAAAAAGCGTGGGTGGGCGGCTTCGGGAAGAACGCCGCCAAAGGCCAGCCTTACAGTTTTAGACAAGAAGCTGGCCGTTCAGATCTTACCCCGGTGGCAAGTTCAACAGGGTTATGTTTGACCCATATCCGCAGCCCCTCTCATAGCCTCCATCCAGCAGGAGATGCAGCAAGGTCTTTTCGGGGTCGTGGGCCACGCAAGAGTCGGTCCCGGACGTCGCAACCTTGGACCTTAATATTGAGCCTATGGCGGTAGGTGCTGAGGATTTGTTGATTGAGGTAGGTGTGTCGGGTGCCCAAGGTCTTTCCCCTTGGGCGCTCCTGGATCTTCTCCTGTCCCTTCTTCTACTGCTTCTTTCCAAGGCTTTGTGGGATCTGAGATCCCTACCCGCTCTCCCGCTCTCTCTGTACCCCCAAAGGTGAAGGGACAGAGAGAACCGAAGACCCTGGTTAAGACGACTTCTAAAAAGTCGTCGTCGTCTTCTTCAGCTAAGAAGTCTTCGACTTCCTATGCTGACGCGGTGAAGGCTAAGCCGAGCTCTTCATACTCAAAGAGCTCTAGAAGCAAGTCTTCTAAGGAGAAGGCTCGCGCTCCGCCGAGCCAATGCCTTCTCCGGCCTCCACCACATCCACCCTCCGGCAACGCCGGTTGGAGTAGCGGGACCTAAGCACCTTTGATCCCACTGCTTTCTCAGCAGTGGTGATGCAACAGGTAGGTGAGATGGTTGGCTCTCAAGTCTCCGCCCTAGGAACAAAGTTCGAGCAGATGTTCGCACAACTGTCGAGCACTCTGTCTCAGTCGGGCCAGTCCATCCAAGATCTCTCTAACAGAGTTAGAGAGAATGAGGACCGAGTAGCTGGGCTCTCTCAGGTCCCTCTTCCGAGTCTCCCCAGTAACAAGTGCTGGTATTTTCCAGCCTCTTTCCACCATATGAGTCACTACCAGCTTTCTCCATGGAGAACCCATGTGAGTGGCCGCTTACGCTCCGTTTAAAGATGGTATGATCTCTATCCCGGAGTGTGGAACTCGAAGGATTGAGGACTTCGAGTTTTAATCCTACCCGGGATTGACGCAGCCTTTCATTGGCTATGCTAGGCTGACCGTAGCGGCGCTTACTAGGGAGGACAAGATCTCCAGGGAGAACGTTCTCTACAGTAGAGAATCATGCTCAACGCGAATGGGTTCACTGCCTTGGAGGACTGGGAGTGTACCAACAACCAAGCTCCAGGCTTTCAAGAGTCCTTTCACTATTTTTGCGACGGAGGAGGAGGCTTCTCTTCCGTTCGCTACAAAAATAGTAGAAACGACTCTTCAGGCAGTCCTCAAGGATGAGCCCATGCCACAGCTAAGGGAAGCAGAGTCTACTTCTCCGCTCTTCCCAGCTTTCGGAGAATTGTGGGAGAATTTGCCAGCCACGTTCACGCTTGGTAAGCTCAAACCGACTGTGCCATGGACCAGTTCGGCGAAAAGCTCCCAAGGCTGCTGATTCCCTGATTCAGGCAGAGTTCGACGCTCGAACTAGGTTTGGCAGGTCCCTCAATTCTCTGATTATCACGGAGAATGGCTGCTCTCTCTCGTATGGCACGGAACCTTTGTTTAAGATCTTGGCCAAGTCCAGCTTCAGACTGTTCAGACGGATGCTTTTCGACTTCTTCCAAGCTAGGAGGAATTGCCGAAAGCACATTCTGCAGGAGTGCACTATTAGGCACGAGCCTAATAGACTCCTGGCTTCTAGCATGTGGGGAGCGGATCTCTTCCCAGAGTCCGCTGTAAATGAAGTACACCACGAGGCTGCTAGGCTCAACCAGAGCCTTAGAGCTAGGTGGTGGGTATTTCATCCAAGAGGAAGCAAGAATCCGTCCCCACTGCTGGTAAGAAACCAAAGAAGTCTGGTAAAAAGGTTCCAGCCTTACCAGAAACACCAGCAACAGCAGCAATTCGTTCAGGCCGTCCGGTTACCCAACAGGGACAACCTTCTACATCAAAGCAGAACCAGCCCATCCTCCTGCTGTCTCCTCAGTCACAACCTTCGACCTCCTACGCACTCTCGCCGGCCTTCAACCCTATGTATGAAGGCCAGGCCTATCCTCCCTTTAATAGACAATCGAGAGGTAGGGCGAGAGGCTACATTTCGCCAGCGTGGCGCAGGGAGGGCGACAAGGAGTAAGCAGTTCAGAGGAGGGGGGGCGTGGTGGTCAACCCGCCCATCAACAATGAGGCTCCCCAGGTAGAGGGAGGCTGTTCCTCTTCCGTCACAGGTGGGGGTTCAGCAATTGGGCACAGAGCATAGTGTCCAAAGGATTGGGTTGGAGTTGGATCAAAGATCCCCCTCCAATCAAATCATTCCGCCAAGTACCATCAAAGGAATTGACAAGATTACGCGGAGGAACTCCTTCAGAAAGGAGCTATTGCGAGAGTCAAGCATCTAAAATTTCAAGGTCGCTTATTCAGCGTACCAAAGAAAGGCTCAACAAAAAGAAGGGTTATCTTAGACTTGTCAAGGCCTAAACTCTTTCATTCGTTGCGACAAGTTCAAGATGCTTTACCCTCTCGCAAGTAAGGACCTTACTTCCTCGTGGAGCCGTCACATGCTCCATCGATCTTACAGACGCATACTATCATATCCCTATAGCCAGACACTTCCGCCCATCCTAGGATTCAGGCTAGGAAATCAGACATTCTCATTCAAAGTGATGCCCTTCGGTCTGATGTAGCCCCACGGGTATTCACGAAAATAGCGCAAGTAGTTGTGCAGCAATTGAGAGCTCAGGGAATAATGATAGGCAGCATACCTCGACGATTGGTTGATCTGGGCACCAACAGTCGAGGAATGCCTCAAAGCCACCAAAAAGGTAGTTCACTTTCTGGAACATCTGGGGTTCCAGATAAACAAACGAAATCCAGACTTACTCCGGAGTCTCGTTTTCAGTGGCTAGGAATCCAAATGGGATTTGTCTTCCCACAATCTGTCAATTCCAGTGGCCAAACGGAAAGAAATAGCAAAGTCTGTCAGACATTTTCTCAAATGCAAGCAAACATCAAGGAAGAAGCCAGGAAAGAATCCTAGGGTCCCTTCAGTTTGCTTCAGTGACAGATATCCTTCCATGAAAGCAAGGCTAAAAGAATTAAAATCGAAATCGAGTTTGGCGATCGAGAGCAAACGCCAAATCTCGAGACAAGTTGTCAGTAATTCCACAGATCCTTCGCAATCAACTCCGTCCATGGTCAAAGTAAAGAACTTAGCCAAGCGGGTACCCCTTCAATATCCCCTTCCAGTGTTAACCATTCACACGGATGCCTCCCTGTCCGGGTGCGGGGGGGATATTCTCAGTTCAAACAGGTTCAGGGGACTTGGTCAGTTCAATTCCGCCAGCTCCACATAAACGTTCTGGAAGCAATGGCAGTATTTCTTACCTTGAAGAGACTGCTTCCCCCGCAAAAAGTCTCATCTAAGACTAGTTTTTGGACAGTGCAGTGGTAGTTCATTGCATCAACAGAGGAGGGTCCAAATCCAAGCATGTGAACCATGTCATGATAGCCATCTTTGCCCTAGCAAACAAACACAAATGGCATCTGTCCGCCACTCACCTGGCGGGGGTAAGAAATGTGATAGCAGACGCTTTGTCCCGGTCAGTCCCTCTGGAATCGAAATGGAGGTCCCTAGACGACGGGTCATTCCGGTGGATATGCCGGAGAGTCCCAGGTCTCCAAGTAGATCTCTTCGCCTCACAAGCGAACCACAAGCTCCCTTGCTATGTGGCCCCCAACCTGGACCCTCTGGCTTATGCCACGGACGCCCTGTCGTTAGATTGGGATCAGTGGAGAAAAATTTATGCTTTTCCTCCAGTGAATCTCCTCTTGAAAGTCTTGAGCAAGCTGAGGACTTCAAGGGAATAGTAGCTCTGATTGCTCCAGACTGGCCCCAAGAGCAACTGGTATCCTCTGCTTCTGGAATTGGTCTCCGACCTCAACGGATTCCCAATCCCAAGCTGTCACAATCGGTACAAATGAGGACTGTGTTCGCTTCCTCAGGAATTCTTCAGACCCTAACTTTATGGACTTCATGAAGTTTGCGGCTAATAAAGATGCTAACAGTTGATCCTACAAAACATCGCTTCCTAGAATCAGATAAGAGAGAGTCAACTATTAGACAATATGACTCAGCTGTTAAAAAATTAGCATCCTTCCTGAAAGAATCAAACACTACAACCATGACAGTTAATTTAGCTATATCCTTTTTCAGATCCTTGTTTGAAAAGGTTTAGCAGCTAGCACTATTACTACTCATAAATCTCGGCTTTTGAGAAGATCTTTCAGTTAGGTTTCCAGATAGATCTGACTGAATCTTATTTTACGTCTATCCCTAAAGCCTGTGCTAGACTTAGACCTTCTCAAAGGCCTACTGCAGTTTCATGGTTCTTAAATGATGTCCTCAAACTAGCATCAGATACTGACAACTCGTCTTGTACATTCATAATGCTTCTTAGAAAGACATTATTCTTATTAAGCCTAGCTTCAGGAGCTAGAATTTCAGAACTGTCGGCTCTATCCAGAGATGCGGGTCATGTGGAATTCCTCCCCTCAGGAGAAGTTCTGCTTGCGCCGGATCGTAGTTTTTTGGCTAAAAATGAGGATCCTCTTGCAAGGTGGGCCCTTGGAAAGTCATCCCACTTCCGCAAGACCCTTCTCTCTGCCCAGTATCAACTTTAAGAGCCTTTCTATCTCGTACATCCTCAAGATCCTCAGGTTCTCTCTTCATGAGAGAAAAAGGTGGTACTTTATCAGTAAAAGGTATTAGACAAACAAATCCTTTACTTCATTAAACAACAGCCAATCCTGATTCATTTCCAAAAAGCACATGACATCAGGGGAGTAGCCACCTCAAATTAATTACTTTTCAAACATATGAACTTTGAGGGATCTGAAACAAAAAAGTATAACTGGATTGGAAATCTCCCGACAGTCTTTAAACGTCATTATCTAAAGTCCTTGGAATCTTTAACAAAAATTTCCCTGCATAGCAGCGGGAAACATTGTTTCTCCTGATACTGTATAGTAGTCGTAGTATAGATCCAGGTCTCCTCTCTACCTACCTCATCCAACATGCCTCACCCTATCGCCATGCTACTCGGATATTCTAGCCTTAGCCGCTGAGATCATATTAGTGGATTGTCCCTTATTTTTGCTAGGGACATCCACACTATGTACTGATAATGTACTTCAGTGTACCTACCCTTATTTTTATGCTAGGGTAGGACACAATGTGTTTGTATATTTGTAAATAAGTTATCTAAGTAAATCCATTTTGTTTAAATTACACTGCATTATTGTAATTTACTATGTTTACTGTAATTTTAAGTACTTTACATTACTAACTTTCTTTTATGTCATTGTTTAAAATAAGTTAGCTTTAAGTACTTAGTTTATAAGCTGTAATAACTGATTTACTTATATTATATTCCTCATTTTACAACTGATTTTCATTTGTCCTTTTTATTTTTTTTCCCATCTTGTCTGTTTCTCTGGTACTCTTTCATAGGCCGACACGAGCTGAGTCCCAGAAAAGGGATTTTGACGAAGGAAAAATCTATTTCTGGGTGATTGGCTCGTGTCGCCCTATGAAACCCACCCTGTATTGATTGCCCCCCCCCTGCAGGACAAGATGTTCTTAGATTAAGGATGACCGCTAGGGGCGCTGCTGTCCGTGGCGTCCTCTAGTAGTAGTAGTAGCGGCCGCATCGCCCGTTGGTATCAGCTCTCTCTTGTGGGGATTCTGATTGGAAGGTCTAATTGGTGAATGTTCTCGTGTGTGGTAGTGTTCCCACACTCGCCCTATTGCCATACCGACACTTCTTTTTAAGAGTGAGTCGAGTCAGTTTTACTGACAATTTCTTAATTTTGTTTTTCTCTGGTAATTTTAGATTAATTTTACCTAGAAAGAATGATATTAAGGATCCTTTCATAGGGCGACACGAGCCAATCACCCAGAAATAGATTTTTCCTTCGTCAAAATCCCTTATATGGATGATTTTGCCATATATTATTCAGCATCTCGCATTAAACATGCAGACCACATCGTTAATAACTCCATAATAGAAATAGACGAATGGACCTCATTTGTAGGATTTAGATTGTCCAAACATAAGACTCAAGCAGTCATATTTTATAAAAATAAAAGATGGAAGAATTGTGCAGAAATAGATTTAAAAATCAGAAATCAAGCCATACATATTGGATAAACTGCAAAAATTTTTGGATTAGTATTTGATACTAACTTGAACTGGAACACCCACATGACATATGTGAAATCAAAATGTAAAAGAACATTAAATCTAATTTGAAAATTATCAAACACTACTTAGGGAGCTGATAGACAAACCCTTACATTACTATATAAAGCAACAGTGCTGTCTATCAACTACGGTAGCGAAATAGTATATGGCTCAGCTTCAAACACATTACTGAAAATGTTAGACCCAGTTCATAATGATGGCCTTAGAATATGTTCAGGAACCTTTAAATCATCACCCACCTCTTCTTTACAGGTTGAATGTGGTGAACTACCTCTCTCTCTCCATAGAGAGTTAGTAATGATGAAAATTGCCCTAAGAATTCGGTCAAGTGATTCACCAACCAAAAAATTACTTGAACTAAAGGATGTGTTTATTAACAATCATTTACCACCTTTTCCAGTTAGATCAAGAAGATTGTTTGAGTCACTGAATATAAATATCCAGCTGCCTCCAATAGTAAAATTACCTCCTCCTTGGAATATGAATAGAATAAAAATTTGCACAAAATTAAAATATTTATCATACACCCCAGAACACCATAGACAACATACAATAGAGCACATAAGCCGAAAAGGTCCGTATAACGCAATATGTATGGATGGATCCAAATCAGAATATGGAGTGGGATATGCTGCAGTGTCCCAGGACAAAACATGCCAGTTCTCTTTTCCCAATAATGACTCAGTATTTACAGTGGAGTTGATGTGCTATAACATCAGCCATAAAAATAATTAAAGAACACCACTCTAATAATTTTGTAATTTATAGCGACTCTGGAAGCACTATAGAAGCCATTAAGTGTTACAATCCCAAAAGTAATAAGTTTTTCCTCTGTAAATTATATAATAAAGGAAAAAATATTGAAATATGTTGGATCCCTGCCCATGCTGGAATAAAAGGAAATGAAGAGGCTGATAAAGCAGCCAAGGAAGCAGTCCACATGATGAGAGCAAATGTAAACATCCCTATTAGTGATTATGTAGCATATATAAAAACAATCATTGTAAATAAATGACAAAATATATAGAAAGAATCTGAAAGTAATAAACTAAAACAAATAAAACCTGACGTTATGAAGTTGAGTTCCACATATTAGAGAGAGAGACACACAAGTAATCTTGACACGTCTACATATAGGCCACACTTGGTGCAGTCTTTTAATAATAATAATTTGGGTTACAAGATGCAGTACTTTTACTAGTATACTTGACTGACATGACTTAATATCTGCCTTTGGAGTTCTGCCGGAAAGATATAATCTTCCCCCTCCTCACCCCTACTGAACCCTAGGACTCACTGGGACAGCTTAAAATGGGCAGTTTTGCCTTTAAAACTTGCTGCCAGTAGCATACTACAAGTTTCGTACATAACTGGTGACCATGCAAATGTTCCTTGTTTTTTACAAGGGCTCTGCTCAGGGCAGGTGGTATGGGCTATACCCAGTGGCAAAAGGTGAACCAAGCAATTTGCTACAGAACACTTCAACTGAGGTTCCTGCATAATGGCAGCAGTGTAGTGATATCAAGCAAGTTGGTACTAGAAGCTATTTAGTATTAATTGGTTGATGAAGAACACCTCTGTAGTTCCTCATAAGGTTTCTGTATTTGTAATTATTTCTATAAGTAAATGTATGTTAACTTAAACCCTTTGAGGTTTAAGGGGTTTAACAGCCCCATGTGGCTGTATTAGTCCTTTTGCACTGGCTATGTGAAATTTTAATTTGAATCTTCATATTACTTAGACTAATATTCTATGAATTAATTTGTTTAGTTAGCCAAAGTTGCTGTTTTATATGGCTTTAGGCTAATGTTTCTAGAATAGTATATACATTGAACAAGGAATAGAGAATTTCTTTGAGGGTTCCCGCTCAACCTATCCTAGGTCACGGCCTATTATAGGCCTATTTATAACTTTTAAGAATATAGGCCATACAGAAAAAAGGTATCCTATTTTTAATCTAGTTTTACTCTTTTCTTTAGCTGAGACCATCCTTACTTAATATTCAGTTATTGTTAGTTTTTAGGCTACTGGTAGGATATTCCCTTAGAAAGGGGATTCCTACTTAATCTGGTTAGGCTACATTCTGTTCTGGGTTTTTATCACCTTTAAGGATATAGGGTACATAAGAGCTCCACTACTATGTAGCCTTACCAATAGGGTTCTGTATCAGTAGCAACCTCTAGTCGTAAAAACTTATTTTATTAACCTAGGATACTTTTTATTTCTAATCCTAGGCTATTTGAGGTAAACTACCACTTAGTAGACAGGCAATAGGATGTTTTGTAAATTGTTCTCTCGTAGCCTAGTATATAGAGTATTGCCTAATCCAGATTATTCTAGATCATTCATAATGTAACGGCTATATAAAAACAGAAACTTACTCATATGTAAACTCATAGTTAGGCTAACATTTTTGCCTAACCCAGGTTGTATCTATGTAGCCCTAGGCTATTTGGTCTACTATATAAAACAGTAACTTTCTAGTGTGAAATTTACCTCTGTGAAACTTTATAATTTGGCTGTCACGTAGTATAGGTCGTTGTCTAATCCAGATTAATTAATTCACCTTTAAGGGTATGGGATTGACCAGGTGTAATTCATAGCCCTCAGGTTAGTCTACTACCTCATAGCATATTCGGTTTACTGTTTTTGGTCTTTATGTAGCTTACTAATGTGAAATTTTCTAGTTAGGCTATCACCTAGTTTAGATTATTGTCTAATTAATCCAGACTATTTCATTCCCTTTTAAGGGTCTGCATATGATAGCCTAGAGTACTAAAACTATGCTCAAATATGCATGAAAAAACCTGTAGCCATATTTCTAATCCTTAGGTCTTTGGCATAATCTTAGGCTACTGGCTGAGTCTATAACTGGATAAGTCTTTAAATCTTACCTCAATTGAAGTTGCTACTACCTAATCACAGTTATATTAGATCGCCCTTAAGGATATATAGTCTTAGGTTATAGGCCACAGACAATATTTACTGCGGTTAACTAACTTATTCTCACTAAGTCGATGTAGATTGTAGGCTACTGCCTAGATGGCTATTGCAGACATCGTTATCTA
>NC_087208.1:10583998-10586498 GCF_015104395.2 Macrobrachium nipponense | reverse complement strand
AACCAAAAATCACCAATTTGCAGTTATCAACTCCTCTGTTAGGTATTCATTGGCACCAGTACTTAACCATCAGTGCTGATAAGCAGAAATCAGCGCCGAAAATCTCCGATTTAGTTGACATAGATGACTACCCTCGTAAAAATTGGGAAGGCTGATAACTGAGCACACCAACACTGCGGACTGGCTGTATAATATATAGTGTTCCCCTCGTATTTGCCGGGGATGAGTACCAGACCTCCTGCAAATAGCTAGAATCCGTAAATAGTTGAAACCCCTATAAAAACGCTTAAAACTGCCTATCATGTTAGGTAAAACTAAAAAAACACACTATTTTAAATAGTTTTATCACAAAAAGTGCATTTAATGATGAAATTTATTTAAAACAAACTGGAATTGTGAACAATTTATCATAATTAAAATCACTGCAAATAGGTGAATTTTTCTGCAAATAATGGGTATATATGTTCCATAGTGAAATCCCCAAATATGTGAGTGCAATTCCACAATATATATATATACAGTGGTACCTCGAGATACGAAATTAATCCGTTCCGAGGCGGCCTTCGTATTATGAGTTTTTCGTATCTTGGAACACATTTTACATGTAAAATGGCTAATTCGTTCCAAGCCCTCCAAAAACAAAAACACCCCAGTAAATTATATCCATTTCCGGCCTAAAACACATGTTCTAGGGTTACAACGCTGATCCGACGGGTAAGAAATATGACTCGAAAAAGGAAAAAGGCAAAATACTGTACATACTTGAGTAATATTCAACTGCATGTAATGTTCAACCCCATTTTTACTGCATATATTAGGACTTTAGCATATGTCCCTTAGCAGTAAGCCTAGCCTATGTTACCGGTTGCTACTGTAGCCTAGTCTATGATTCTGACATCTAAACCTAAGAGCTAAAAGCTTAGAATATGCCAATAAAATGTATAATAAAAAAAAAAAAATCAGTATGTACTCATTTCAAATAATTATTAATTAATCATTAACTATAATACACAAACAAACAAAAAACAAACCTTCCAATCGATTGTTTACATTGAGCTTTTACTGTCTTACGAGTATCGAACGAGCGCAAAGCAATCATTTTTCCTAGCACACAGTAAGCCATAAATTGTCATTAGTATCTCTCTTCAACTAATGAAACTACCAAACAGTATAATAACCATTCATTTCTATTCTTTATTCTATCTTTACCTAATGGAGATACTGAGTTACTGACAGCTATAATGAAGCATACGTATACGTAACGTAATAATAAAGCAGAAGAAGAATTCTAAAAAATACGTATTTGTTGGCAGTCTGATTTATTTTACATTTTATGATATCTAATTCAAAATTTTTTTATTAAATGTATTGCATGTACTCATTTCAAATAATTATTAAGTAACCATTAACTATAATAAATAAACAAAAAAAAAGCTTCCAAACGTCTGTTTACATCCAGCACTTACGAGTATCGAACGATTGACAAGCAATCACTTTACACAGTAAGCCATAAATTTTCATTATCTCTCTTCAACTACTGAAACTACCAAACAGTATAATAACCATTCATTTCTATTCTAAATTCTATCTTTACCTAATGTTTTTTTTATTAAATGTATTGCATAAGTTTTTCAATTTACAGCATCCTTTTACCAATAGAATACTTAAAGCACAAGGGGTAGTGCTGACCAATAGGAGAGCAGGACCTTATGGGGTGACTAGCATCAGGAACCAATGGGAGAGCGGGAGGATGGTGGCGAGTTTACTCAGTTGGCGAGGCGGGAGTTTTAAAATTGTTCTCAGTGGTCCGGGCGAATCTCGGGACTTTACAGCAACAACCTTTCGTATCTTGAAAATTTTTCGTATGTAGAGCAGTAAAATTTTTCGCATTGGCTTTCGTATCTCGAGTTTTTCGTAAGTAGAGCCTTTCGTATCTCGAGGTACTACTGTATATATATATACTATATAAATATATATATATATATATAGTAATATAATATATATATCTATATATATATATATGTATCTATATATATATATACTATATATATACTATATATATATATATATATATATATATATATATATATATATATATATACATATATCTATATATATATATATATAGATATATATATATATATCATATTATATATTCTACTATATTATATATATCTATATATATATATATATCTATTAAATATAGATATTATTATATATCATCTCATATATCTTATATATATCTCTAATCTTATATATATATATATCATATATAGATACTAATATATCATCTATATATCATATATATATATATATATATATATATATATATTATTATACTATATATATATATACGGGCTCAGCCCGTATTGCTCGCTTCGTGAAATGTCCCATTAGCCCCAACACATTCTTTCTAAGGTAAATATTGCTAACATTACCAGAGAAAAAGCTAAAATGGAATGTCAGAGTATTCTGACTCGCTCACCTTATATAAAAGGTG
>NC_087208.1:10569477-10583498 GCF_015104395.2 Macrobrachium nipponense | reverse complement strand
GCGTCATCTGTGCACTTGGGAAAACAAATTTATTGAGGTGCTACGCGTCATCAGATCACAAGAGGGTTTAATGAAGAGCAGGCTGGTATTAAACTTTAATACCGTACAAGTCACCGAGAAAAAATAAATATCGTATTGACCCAACCTTGACTCACCTCGACCCCCTCTTTGGTAGTGGAAGTGGGTCAAGGTCCCTGACCTTGGAAACCGACAAAAATATTACGGCATTGATAAACTTAAGGATTTTCTTGGCAATGCCAGAGAACCTACATTAATAGTAGGTGATTTTAATGCTCACAACCTGATATGGAACTATAACTGTACAATCTTAAACAAATAGAGGAGGGAATAAAATTGAAAGAGTTCATGGATTCAAACGACATGTACTGTATAAATGATGACAAAATTAGCACATATTTTTCAAGGACATACAGAATATTTTCTTCAGTACACTCAACTCTATGTACAACACGTATAGTTGACAGAATTGAGTGGAATATAGTTGATGAATTGCACACCAATGATCATTTCCCAATATTAATTTCCTTATTACATAATAATCCTGCAAAACATGCGCGTCATTATAACATTTATAAAGCAGATTGGGAGGAATATGAAATGCACACAGGAAATGTCCAACCATTTGAATATTTAAAAGACCATAATGAAACTAACAAAATTCTTGTTGATTTCATTAAAAAGGCTGCCGATCAAGCAATACCAAAGTCAAAAAGCCACAGCCAACAAACACAAAACAAAGTCCCATGGTGGTCTGATAAACTGACAGTTAATTACTATAAAACACTCAATAGGGAGACGATTAGATAATTTAGAAAGTTCAGTAAAATAAATAAAACATTACTAATATAAGAAGGAACTTTACAAAAAATGACTATATTATTATTAGAAATTGATACATTAAAACTGGTATACAACAAAATATCTGCAAAATTTAAAAAGGAAGTAATTCAAGGAAGAATCATTTCATGGAGGAAATATGTATCAGATCTCTGTAATAATACTCCCATACAAAAAATATGGGAAAAGTTCAGGGAAATATATGAAATGGTACCCATGTTAAGCCACCTAGACTTGCCATATTAAAAGATGGAAAAAGAGTACTCGATCCAAAAACGAAATAAGTAATATAATAGGAGAAAACTTAGCAAATGTAAGTAGCTATAGAAATTTAGGTGAACACTTCTGCACAAAGAAAAATAATGTAGAACTAATAATAAATTTCAAAACACAAAAAGATATATAACAGAAAATTTAATATGGAATAGTTGGAATATGCTCTCTCAAACAGCAATAAAATCGCTCCTGGAGGTGACAATATTTGTTTTGAGATGATTGACCTTTTAGCACCTTTAGCAAAGGTATATTCGTTATAATTATAATCATTTATGGCTTCAGAATTTATTTCCTGATGAGTGGCGTAAAGCTATAATAATTCTTCCAAACCTGGAAAGGATTCAAGTAATGTAAATAATTACAGACCAATTTCTCTAACCATTTGCTTAAGCAAATTACTTGAAAAAATGGTAAATGCTCGACTAACATGGCGCTTTAGAGAAAATAAAATTTTGACTTCCACTCAATTCGGGTCACAATGTAACAGGTCTACAGTAGATTCTCGCTCTAACCTAGAAGACCATATACGCAGAGGATTTGAACGAAAACAAATAACTGTAGCTGTCTTTATTTACATTGAAAAGGCTTATGATACTACATGGAGATATCCAGTATTAAAAACTTTACAAAACAACAATGTCTGTGGACATTTACCTATGTTCATCCAAAACTTTTTGACAAATTGCATTTCCACTTAAAAATGGTGTTCCACAAGGAAGCGTCCTTAGTGGCACACTGTTTACTTTAGCAATTAATGAAATTGGTAAAAATCTACCCATACTGGAGTTAAAAGTAACCTTTATATGGATGATTTTGCCATATATTATTCAGCATCTCGCATTAAACATGCAGACCACATCGTTAATAACTCCATAATAGAAATAGACGAATGGACCTCATTTGTAGGATTTAGATTGTCCAAACATAAGACTCAAGCAGTCATATTTTATAAAAATAAAAGATGGAAGAATTGTGCAGAAATAGATTTAAAAATCAGAAATCAAGCCATACATATTGGATAAACTGCAAAAATTTTTGGATTAGTATTTGATACTAACTTGAACTGGAACACCCACATGACATATGTGAAATCAAAATGTAAAAGAACATTAAATCTAATTTGAAAATTATCAAACACTACTTAGGGAGCTGATAGACAAACCCTTACATTACTATATAAAGCAACAGTGCTGTCTATCAACTACGGTAGCGAAATAGTATATGGCTCAGCTTCAAACACATTACTGAAAATGTTAGACCCAGTTCATAATGATGGCCTTAGAATATGTTCAGGAACCTTTAAATCATCACCACCTCTTCTTTACAGGTTGAATGTGTGAAACTACCTCTCTCTCTCCATAGAGAGTAGTAATGATGAAAAGTGCCCTAAGAATTCGGTCAAGTGATTCACCAACCAAAAAATTACTTGAACTAAAGGATGTGTTTATTAACAATCATTTACCACCTTTTCCAGTTAGATCAAGAAGATTGTTTGAGTCACTGAATATAAATATCAAATATCCAGCTGCCTCCAATAGTAAAATTACCTCCTCCTTGGAATATGAATAGAATAAAAATTTGCACAAAATTAAAATATTTATCATACACCCCAGAACACCATAGACAACATACAATAGAGCACATAAGCCGAAAAGGTCCGTATAACGCAATATGTATGGATGGATCCAAATCAGAATATGGAGTGGGATATGCTGCAGTGTCCCAGGACAAAACATGCCAGTTCTCTTTTCTCAATAATGACTCAGTATTTACAGTGGAGTTGATGTGCTATAACATCAGCCATAAAAATAAAGAACACCCCTCTAATCATTTTGTGATTTATAGCGACTCTGGAAGCACTATAGAAGCCATTAAGTGTTACAATCCCAAAAGTAATAAGTTTTTCCTCTGTAAATTATATAATAAAGGAAAAAATATTGAAATATGTTGGATCCCTGCCCATGCCGAAATAAAAGGAAATGAAGAGGCTGATAAAGCAGCCAAGGAAGCAGTCCACATGATGAGAGCAAATGTAAACATCCCTATTAGTGATTATGTAGCATATATAAAAAACAATTCATTGTAAATAAATGACAAAATATATAGAAAGAATCTGAAAGTAATAAACTAAAACAAATAAAACCTGTCGTTTATGAGTTGAGTTCCACATATTAGAGAGAGAGACACACAAGTAATCTTGACATGTCTACATATAGGCCACACTTGGTGCAGTCTTTTAATAATAATAATTTGGGTTACAAGATGCAGTACTTTTACACTGGAGTATACTTGACTGACATGACTTAATATCTGCCTTTGGAGTTCTGCCGGAAAGATATAATCTTCCCCCTCCTCACCCCTACTGAACCCTAGGACTCACTGGGACAGCTTAAAATGGGCAGTTTTGCCTTTAAAACTTGCTGCCAGTAGCATACTACAAGTTTCGTACATAACTGGTGACCATGCAAATGTTCCTTGTTTTTTACAAGGGGCTCTGCTTCAGGGCAGGTGGTATGGGCTATACCCAGTGGCAAAAGGTGAACCAAGCAATTTGCTACAGAACACTTCAACTGAGGTTCCTGCATAATGGCAGCAGTGTAGTGATATCAAGCAAGTTGGTACTAGAAGCTATTTAGTATTAATTGGTTGATGAAGAACACCTCTGTAGTTCCTCATAAGGTTTCTGTATTTGTAATTATTTCTATAAGTAATGTATGTTAACTTAAACCCTTTGAGGTTTAAGGGGTTTAACAGCCCCATGTGGCTGTATTAGTCCTTTTGCACTGGCTATGTGAAATTTTAATTTGAATCTTCATATTACTTAGACTAATATTCTATGAATTAATTTGTTTAGTTAGCCAAAGTTGCTGTTTTATATGGCTTTAGGCTAATGTTTCTAGAATAGTATATACATTGAACAAGGAATAGAGAATTTCTTTGAGGGTTCCCGCTCAACCTATCCTAGGTCACGGCCTATTATAGGCTTATTTAATAAACTTTTAAGAATATAGGCCATACAGAAAAAAGGTATCCTATTTTAATCTAGTTTTACTCTTTTCTTTAGCTGAGACCATCCTTACTTAATATTCAGTTATTGTTAGTTTTTAGGCTACTGGTAGGATATTCCCTTAGAAAGGGGGTTCCTACTTAATCTGGTTAGGCTACATTCTGTTCTGGGTTTTTATCACCTTTAAGGATATAGGGTACATAAGAGCTCCACTACTATGTAGCCTACCATAGGGTTCTGTATCAGTAGCAACCTCTAGTCGTAAAAACTTATTTTATTAACCTAGGATACTTTTTATTTCTAATCCTAGGCTATTTGAGGTAAACTACCACTTAGTAGACAGGCAATAGGATGTTTGTAAATTGTTCTCTCGTAGCCTAGTATATAGAGTATTGCCTAATCCAGATTATTCTAGATCATTCATAATGTAACGGCTATATAAAAACAGAAACTTACTCATATGTAAACTCATAGTTAGGCTAACATTTTTTGCCTAACCCAGGTTGTATCTATGTAGCCCTAGGCTATTTGGTCTACTATATAAAACAGTAACTTTCTAGTGTGAAATTTAACCTTCTGTGAAACTTTATAATTTGGCTGTCACGTAGTATAGGTCGTTGTCTAATCCAGATTAATTAATTCACCTTTAAGGGTATGGGATTGACCAGGTGTAATTCATAGCCCTCAGGTTAGTCTACTACCTCATAGCATATTCGGTTTACTGTTTTTGATCTTTATGTAGCTTACTAATGTGAAATTTTCTAGTTAGGCTATTCACCTAGTTTAGATTATTGTCTAATTAATCCAGACTATTTCATTCCCTTTAAGGGTCTGCATATGATAGCCTAGAGTACTAAAACTATGCTCAAATATGCATGTGAAAAAACCTGTAGCCATATCTAATCCTTAGGTCTTTGGCATAATCTTAGGCTACTGGCTGAGTCTATAACTGGATAAGTCTTTAAATCTTACCTCAATTGAAGTTGCTACTACCTAATCACAGTTATATTAGATCGCCCTTAAGGATATATAGTCTTAGGTTATAGGCCACAGACAATATTTACTGCGGTTAACTAACTTATTCTCACTAAGTCGATGTAGATTGTAGGCTACTGCCTAGATGGGCTATTGCAGACATCGTTATCTAAAAGGATTACTACATGTATTTTATTAATAATAATTGAGGAACATTTCTTATATAAAACTTCAAAATAGAATGATAAATTCTTCAAAATAATGTGCCTTTACAAATATTGATAAGAAATTGCGAGAAGCACCATGTGCTCACAAAAAAAACAGTTTACAGCTTTTCACACAACCATTAAATCATTGTTCCACAGTCTGAACTATAGAATTTTTAACTGGAATTGAAAATTATGCACTTAGCTTTCAACTGAGATGTTTCCATGATCCTCAGTAATGAAATCATGGAAAATCCTAAATAAAGGAGCACTGTTTTCGGTACACCTTTTACTTATGGCCAATAGAAAGCAATGGCTTCTTGGTCCATTTCTGTTCGTATGTAAACAATATGACGGTGCATATGCGCATAGCCAACGTCGTTTTGTTCTTGTCTTGGGGTTTTGACTTGGGTAAACTGGACTCAGCATTTGCTGAGAATAAGAAAAAGTGCCCTCTTATCCTGAGTCCATTTATGCTCTATCACGTGTCATTATGACACAATACCCAGCCAGAAGACCAACTAAAAGAGAATTCGTTGACATTAGTCTGGTCACCATGGAGGTCTGGTTAGACCATGGAAAGGTAACTTCTTGAGGTCAAGACAGCGACTACACTATCAAAAATGTAAATTTAAAAAATAGGGAATTGAGGAAAGAGATTATAAAAAACATCAAGGGTAGCATATGTCTTTGAACTACTGGGTGATAGAAAATATAGAGTTGGTAGAAAGTGGCCAGAACATACACTGCACTAGATTTTGAAAGGGAAAAAATCTTTAGTAACCCATGATGTTAGCTGAAAGCTTGGCTGACCATTGTTTTATTAATTTCTTCTGAAGCTTTTAATTTAGGATTGATTTTCCATCTAAATGGAAAAAAGTTAGTTATTAGGATTTATGTGAGAAGTGAGATTCCACCATAATATTCCAAAATCACTTGAGTTAATGGACTTTCTAAAGTTAGAATCTTGGCCATCCATAGATGGTTTCTGGGAATGTGGAAGTAGATATAATTATGTTGTGTTGTAGCAATTACTTGGTCTTTGTAACTGTGTTTTTATCATGTATGTAGTACATAATTATAAGAGGACTTGCCCATTCCACTATTCTTATTTATTTCAGTGATTAAAACCTAACCCCGCTGGATAAACATTTAGTTTGGTTATGAAGTGTTATTGCACAGTTTTAAATTCAAGATATCATGTTACTGTATGTAGTAAATTTGTTACTTTTTAACTGAATGCTCAATTTCCAATGAAATAACCTCCCCCAGTAAATCTTAGCATTAATTCCTGATATTAAATTAGAAGAGCAGTATTAAAATTCTTTTTATGTGTTTAGTAATAATGCTTATTTGGACATACTATGTGTATTATTTTGTGCATTATGTATTTTATCTATATTGTTTTACTGTATCAGTATGGTAATCAGGATATTTTTCCTCAACTCATAAGGCCATAGCTTTTACTTGATTTGCTTGTAGTTATACCCTAAATAGGTGCTTATTTCACAGCTGGAGACTTTTGCATCGGGTGAAAGAGAAAATCGTCCCAGTGAACAGAAGGTAAGGACTGTATTTGCTTTTATGCTGATTTCTTGTGTTAAGGCCTAATGCAGTAAGATAGTTCTCACAGTTGCTGGATTAACAAGGTAACTCAAAGTATAGTCATCTCTTGCTTTCAATGGATCTGTTGACAGGTTCCCTGGTTGGTCTCTCATATCTGGATTTGGGAGTTGTGCTAAATGTATGCGCGAGAAGAATAATTGTTAGTATTAGAATAGAGATGATAGGATTTTGATTGAGAGACTAAAGCAGATGGCAGAAAGTTAATAAGGGAAAAACAATGTGGTTGTAAACTAAGATGTGTAGTTCAAGCGATTATAATGAAACAATTTGAGTTCTGGACAGTAAAGGGAAACACCTGTATGTGATGTACAAGGATGTAGAATAAGCTTTTAGAGGTACGTAAACTGGATGGATGATGTTGGGGAAGTGTGATGCTGATTGCAGTTAAACCTTATATGAAGGAAGTGAAGCATATAACAAGTAAAGTATGTAAGTGGGAAAAGGTACCTGGTTCTGGAACTAACTATTAAGAGCCAGGCTAAGAAAACACATGCAGCACCCTTGGCCGTAGAAATTTTGAGTTCGGCCAATTTAAGAAAAAAACACTACAATGGAAAGAGGAAGATATGCAAATGGTGTAAGAAAAAAAAATTATAAAAAATTCTCATTACATTCAATGAGAAGTTGAAAAAGACTACTATTTACAACCCCTTGTTGTGCCCCTTTCTCAAGGCAGTTGTAAATTTACAATTTTGTACATGAACTTCCCTGCCAGATATATACTTAGCTATAGTCTCCGATGTTCCGACAGAATTTCAAATCTCGCGGCACACGCGACAGGTAGGTCAGGTGGTCTACCTTACCCGCCGCTGGGTGGCGGGCGTATGAACCAATCTATCTCTCCAGCCAGATTTTTTTCTGTCGCTGAAGTGATAACAACCTGTTGTCCGTTTCATTCCGATATATTCTTCATTTCTCGCTTGCCTTGGAGATTGATTTGGACATTTTGGTGACGTATTCGCTATTGTTGGCTTGGCATACGCTGATTGTGGACCGTTATTGACTTTGCGCTGGATTTTCCTGTAGAATGTCTGATTTTGATTCTGTTTCCAAAACTCCGGTTTTGTTTAGAGTATGTGTGACCGATGGATGTAAGGTGAGGTTACCGAAAGCTGCGGTTGACCCTCACACTTTCTGTGTTAAATGTAGGGGGAATGAATGTTCGTTTAGTAACCCGTGTCAAGAGTGTGAGGTTTTGAACGAAGATGAATATAAGGCTCTTTCTTCTTATATTAGGAAACTTGAAAGGGATAGGGTACGTAAAGCTTCTTCAAGGAGTTCGAGCAGGTCGAGAATGAGTGAGAATGAAACTAACATTAATGTAGTTTTAGAACCTTCCTCCCAGGTCTCAGCTCCTGCTCCCCGCACCGAAGCCGTAGATTCGTCTTCGGAGGCGGCGGCCTCAAAAGCTTCCTTGTGTTCTAAGGAAGACAAGAATCTTCGTACTGATCAAGGTAGTGTTCAGTGATGATAAGTGCAGTGTACCCAGTGATGTGGAGGGTGCGTCTGACCGGTCCTTAGTGCCTCCAGGCCTAGACTCTTCCAGACTCCCAGTTCCAGTATGGAGGAGGAAAAGGTTCGTAAAGCCGCAGGAGGGCTAGGGAGAGCCCCCACCGGTCAGGCGTCCCCTCGGCAGATCCTGAAGTTCGCTCCCAGGCGCCTGGGATCTGTAAGAAGAAGAATATTCTTCGCCAGTGTTTTTCGTCATCCTCTTCTCCTTCGCCGAAGCGTGGTTGGAGCTAAGGAGGCGTCACGCCCGTTGAAGAGGGCTGCGGAGGCTCCCTTCAGTACGTTAGCGTCCAGCCCAGAAGACTTTTCTGATGTAGCTTCCTTGCAAGCAAAGAAGCCTAGGAGATCCGGTGATCGCCCTCCTTCGCGCCTCGCGCTGAGCTTGCTTCGGAAGAAGATCCTGGGGACTCTCCTTCTCGAGTGCTAGCGGGCCTACAAGCTCAGATCACAGCCTTGGCGGACTCCTTGGCATCGAGATCGCGTAGAAGGAAGGATTTGTCTCTCCCGATCAAGAGATCGAGGCGCGTTTCGTCGGAAGAGCGATCTCCTTGTAATCGGCGTTCTCCTTCTTTTGAGGATTCTTCTACACATCGTAACATTTCACGAGAGGAACACCACTCCCGCTCGGAGGTGTCGATGACGGCCATTCTACGGATAGGCGCTCCTTGGACTATGAAGATATTTCCTCAAATCGGATTCCTGCCTCGGGTAGACGCTCAGCCCCTTCTGTTTCTCCTTCTTCTAGAGTTCGTGCAAGAAGAGAGAGTCGCTCAGGTCATAGAAGACTTGGTTCGTCGTCTCCGTCTCATCTTTCTTCTCCTCGTCTTCTCAGAGAACCTAGGGAATGCCCTTCTGAAAGTAGGCGCATTCTCCTTCCGACTACTGTAGTCGGGCGTCGGATAACGTGACTGGTAGGCGCTCATCGCATGGAGTTCGCTCCTCCCCTGTAAGACATCAAGAGTCTAGTAGGAGCCCTGCTCCTGGTAAGCGTCATTCGTTTAGTAGCTGTTCTCCTGGAGAAAGACACCTTGATCCTCGTTTGCTTCGTTCTCCTAGTAGGCGCTCTCGTTCTCGAGACTCCCTACTCCTGATCGGTCTCCTCTTGCTAGAAGTCAAGAACGCCTCAAGCGCCCTGATTCTGTTAGGCGCTCAGAGCCTTACAGACGTTCTCCCTTGGTAAGGACCAAGATCTCGCAGAACGCCCTGTTTCGTTTAAGCGCTCGGAGCGTAGCAGCCGCTCTCCGCTTCGTAGGCATCAAGAGCCTCTCAAGCGCCCTGCTCCTGAAAGGCGCCCTATTTTTAGCAACGTTTCGCCGCTTGGTAGGCGCCAGGATTCCACTAAGCGCCCTGTGACAGATAGGCGCTCGGCGCCTAGTAGCCGCTCTCCTCCACGATCGGCGCCAGGATCTTAGCAGGCGCTCTCCCTCTCGTAGTTTCCCTAGGGATAGACGTGGGTCTTTCTAGAGAAAGGAGTCCTTCCTCTTTTGCTGTTAAGAGTTTGTCTGCATTTAGGAAGGAATGCGAGTTTAGACAAGAATTTTCGGATAAGCGTCCTTCTTTTACAACTCGTCGTTCTCCTGTACGCCTTTCTACTTTGGAATCTTCTCCTCATTCAAAGACGTTTGTCTCCTTCATCGCACTGTACCCCAGCTAGGAAATCATCTAAGGATTCTCATAAGGATCCTCATCCCCGTTCTCCTCCTCAAGAAGACCAGGAAGCCTCTGAGGAAGAAACTAATACTTCGGCAACAGTTTCTTCGTACAAGAAGCTCACAGAGCTTCTCCTTCAGGAGTTCGGAGAGTCTTTGAGCCCTACTGCTCCTCCTTCTCCACACTCGTTGTTCTCCACAGCGAAAGCAACGAAAGGATCTTCGTGTGTGAGAATGAAACCGACTCTTTCTATGAAGAAACGCTCAAGAGTTTCGGTTCATGGATGCGTACTAAAGAAGAACGCGGGGAAAACAAATGTTGCCTTCCCTCCGTCGAAGCTTTCAGGACGGACAGGATTTTGGTATGAGACAGGAGAACCCTTGGGACTGGGCCTTCCGTCTTCAGCTGAACCGCAGATTTTTCGGCACTAGATGAGACACCACTAGAAGATCAGCTTTGAATTCGGCCAAAAAAAAACTACGTGGGCAATGAATGAAATGGATCACATTCTAAAGGCATTTTAGAGTCTTGGAAGTTTTCAACTTTCTCGATTGGTCCCTCGGAGTCCTAGCCAAGAAAAAAATCAAGGACCGGACACGTTTTCTCCGGAGGATTTGAATTGTGTCTTATCCTGTATGGATAAATCGGTGAGAGATGGGGCCAGCGAAATAGCTTCACTGTTTGGAGCAGGGGTCTTGAAGAAAAGATCAGTATTTTGCTCATTTTTAACAAAGTCGGGTCATCACATGCCTCAGAGATCGTCTTTGCTTTTTGCCCCTCTCTCTACACAGCTGTTTCCTAAACACTGGTTCTAGACATTTCGAAGGCTCTCTCTGCCAAAGCTACGCAGGACCTTCTAGCGCAGTCTGCAAGGAAGCCGCGCCCTACCTTCCAGACTAAGACAAAGAAAGCTAAGCCGACTCTCAGGAACCCTTTCGCAGGGGCATCTACCTCTAGATCCTCTTCGTTCAGAGGTCGGAAACCAAATAGAAGAGGGACGACTTTTACGAAGTCAATCAAACCTCCCAAGTAAGACTCAAGTCCTTCAGACAACTGTAGGCGCCAGGCTTTTACAGTTTGCAGAAGTCTGGGCCCAGAAAGACGCAGATGCCTGGACCCTGTCAATTTTGAGGAAGGGCTATCTAATCCCGTTCTCTTCGAGGCCCCCTCCCTTGACGAATACCCGAGGGAGTTGACGGCCAGATACAGGGACACCCCATCATGAATCAAGCCCTCCGACTAGCGGTAGATCAGATGCTGGAAAAGGAGGCGATCGAACTAGTGGCAGATCATCTTTCGGCAGGCTTTTACAACCGCCCTGTTCCTAGTTCCGAAATCCTCAGGGGGATGGAGACCGGTGTTGGATGTAAGCGCCCTGAACTTCTTCGTCGAAAAGAAGAAGTTCACGATGGAGACCACTGCCTCGGTGTTAGCAGCACTCCGTCCAGGGGACTGGATGGTGTCCTTGGACTTACAGGACGCTTACTTCCACGTACCAATCCATCCTTCCTCGAGGAAGTTTCTAAGATTCATGATGGGAGGAAGAATCTTCCAATTCAGGGCCCTGTGTTTGGCCTCTCCACGGCCCCCCAAGTCTTTACGGCCATCATGAGGAATGTGGCACAATGGCTTCACCTAGAAGGGGTGAGGATTTCGCTCTATCTCGACGATTGGCTTATAAGGGCCAATTCCAGAGATCGTTGTCTGAAGGACTTGAAGAAAACCCTGGATTTGACTTATTCCTTAGGACTTCTGGTCAATCTGCAGAAGTCAAGTCTGATTCCCGCTCAAGAGTGCGTTTATCTGGGGATCCAGATGAACTCTCTGAGTTTTCGGGCTTTTCCGTCACAGGAGAGGATAGCCCGGGGACTCGAAAAAGTAACAACCCTTCTTAGGGAAAGAAGTATGCACAGTGAGGGACGTGGATGAGTCTGCTGGGGACGCTCTCCTCACTGGAGCAATTTGTTTCCCTAGGAAGGTTGCACCTGAGACCGCTCCAATTCTTTCTTCATCGGAATTGGAGTCGTCCTTCTCAGGATTTGAAGTTCTCCCTGTCAATTACTCTTCAAATCAAGAAGGAGTTAGCATGGTGGGCGGATCCCGACAAGTTCTCGCAGGGACTGCCTCTTCAATCCCAGAACCCCAGCCTGGTGTTGTTCTCCGATGCGTCGGAAACAGGTTGGGGGGCGACTCTGGGAACCAAGGAGGTGTCAGGAACCTGGATGGGGGACCAGTCTTCCTGGCACATCAACAGGAAAGAACTAATAGCCGTTGTTGGCTTGCTCTGAAGGAGTTCGAGTCAGATGTGACAGGAGCAGTTGTGCAAATAAACTCGGACAACACCACGGCTCTGGCATACATCAGGAAACAGGGGGGGACGCATTCCTTCTCTCTGTACGAAAACAGCAAGAGATCTTCTTCTGTGGACAGAAGAAAGGGGGATAAAACTTCTCACCAGATTCGTACAGGGAGAAAGGAATGTAAGGGCAGATCTCCTCAGCAGGAAAGATCAGGTCCTTCCCACAGAGTGGACTCTGCACCAAGATGTTTGCCAGAGCCTTTGGAAGTTGTGGGGCAGGCCTCTCTTAGACCTGTTTGCAACTTCAAAGAACAAAAGACTGGATCTGTATTGCTCTCACCATCTCGGATCCAGGAGCAATAGGGATAGACGCTCTCCTACTCGATTGGAAAGGACTCGATGTATACGCGTTTCCCCCCTTCAAGATTCTGGGGTTGACTTTAAAAAAGTTCGCAGAGTCAGATTCCGCGAGGGATGACTTTGATAGCTCCCTTTTGGCCAGCACAAGATTGGTTCACAGAGGTGGCTGGAATGGCTAGTGGATTTTCCCAAGATCGCTTCCTCTAAGGAGCGATCTACTCAGACAGCCCCACTTCGACAGGTACCACAAAAACCTCCCCGCTCTCAGTCTGACTGGCTTCAGACTGGTCCAGAAACTGGTCAGAGCGAAAGGCTTTTCGTCAGCAGCTGCTAAGGCAATCGCTAGAGCGAGGAGGTCTTCCACATTACGAGTGTACCAATCGAAGTGGGATGTCTTCAGAAGATGGTGCAAGAGGAATAACGTTTCCTCTTCCAGTACCTCTGTGAATCAAATTGCAGACTTCTTTTTATTCTTAAGACAAGAATGTGGCTTAGTCGTTTCGACGATTAAAGGCTATCGTAGTATGTTGGCGAATGTCTTCAGGCACAGGGCCTCAACTTATCGGAAGATAAGGACCTACAGGACCTTATTAGGGTCTTTAACACACGAAAATGCAGTATCCTAAGACACCTAGCTGGAATTTGGATGTAGTCCCTTCAAATTCCTTGGGTCCTCTAGGTTTGAACCCCCTAATTCAGCCTCATTCAGAGACCTTACCAGGAAGACTCTGTTTTTGATGGCTCTAGCTTCCGCCAGAAGAGTGAGTGAGCTTCAGGCGATTGATGGTAATGTGGGTTTTAAGGAGGACTCTCTCATTTGCTCTTTCCTTCCTGGTTTTCTTGCAAAGAATGAGAACCATCAAGTCCATGGCCCAAGAACTTCGAGATTCGTGGGTTATCTTCTTTGGTAGGAGAAGAACCCGAGAGAACTCTTTGCCCAGTGAGAATGGTGAAATACTACCTTAGAAGAAAAGAGCAACTGAAAGCCAACCGAGAGGTCCTGTGGTGTTCAGTAAAAGAGCCTACTCGTCCATTGTCGAAGAACGCATTGTCCTTCTTCTTGAGAAGCCTCATCAAAGAAGCACACGGATCCTGCAGAGAAGAACATCTTAGGCTTCTTAAAGTGAAAAGCACACGAAGAAGAGCCATAGCAACTTCTCTTGCTTTCAACAAGAATATGTCCGTGCGAAATCTGATGGAGACAACATTCTGGAGATGTCAGTCAGTGTTCGCGAACCACTACTTACGTGATGTG
>NC_087208.1:10499421-10561477 GCF_015104395.2 Macrobrachium nipponense | reverse complement strand
AGGAGGTGATTGGCCCACAGGTTGGAGCTAAGGGTGTGTAGGTAAGAAATTACCTCAGCTCCAGACTGTAACAGTCTATTGAGAGAGGATGAACTCATTAAACCTACCTCAGTCCTATCTGAAGCAATCTTGGCTATTGTGGTGAACCACAAGTCCAGCCGGGAGACTGTCTGGAAGATGGAAGCCACAGTAGTCTCCATAGCTAAGAACTTGTGAAGAGAAGGAAGGGCCCTTAAGCCCTAACCTGTTCGAGAGTTAGGCCAGGTTTAAGATGGATCACATCCAGGTTTTGGTGATGGGCATCAATTGAACTGTATTAATGGAATAGTATTTTCCTATGCTGCACCAAGAGGGGAGGGGGAAGAATTCTTAGTGACCTACTAGAACGCGAGAGCCATCTTGGTTCGACACCAAAGCGTTCACATGTTGTAGGATGGACTGAGCGTGACCCAGCAAGGGAGCTCAAAGAGGTTCTAGAGTCCTGTTTAGCACCCAGTAAGGCCTCTATACCCATTTCGGTGATAGAAGATTGAGCTTGCGCCCTACCCTCAAGATTGTTGAGCTCACGAATGAGATCAACAACCTCTGCGAATGAGGACTTAAACTCTTGGTTATCTGCCTCCTCCTGCTCCGGCACAGGCAACCGATGACGTGAAGAAGATGGTTTTAGCAGTATCCTCCTCCTTCCGTTAAACTGCTGATGAAGCCTTCCCCCCAGGAATTCCAACATTTCTGGACAATATTGGTTGGTGTGTAGTCTAAAACTGGAAGACACTGAGACCGAAGGTTCTCAAAACTCATCTCGCAGCGACACTTATACACTGTCCCGACTCGAACAGCGTACTGGGTCGTGAGAGGCACCCCGCACATGATCACATAAAGGATCACGTACATGTATGCCAGTGAAACACGTACACAGTCGCGGAGGAAGTACGTACATGAATGGGTTCACAGAATTTTAAGCGCTGGTTCCCTGGTTGCACCAGTCCACGTTCACTTCCTTTTAACCTGAAAGATGTTGTGCACAGATCTTTTGACATGTCCTTCCGGGTCCTGTAATGGCTGCCCAACAAGTTGTGTAATTCATCAATTACCCCCTAATAGGATATTTTGTATCTTACCTATGATGATTGTGTGGAAGAGAGAATGAGTGAGTTGGCTGGTCTCTTTCTTTCTCTTTTTCCTTTCTTCTTCATACTAGCAGGTTGAGGAATAGACACGTCATATGTTGGACTGGTCTGATACAGGTGAGTAAGGTAGCCATGCTGAAAGTTGGTGTGTTTATTATCTTTGAAATACCAAACCCCTCTATTCAGTAGCAAAATAACTCCTCTCTTTACAGCAAGGGAGAGTGAGGAGTGGTAACAAACCCCGTGAGTATATGGTTTGTTACTTGAACAGTCAGATCCTCTTTGGTTCCCTGGTTGCAATGAATCTGCTTATATATCATTTGTACTTCAACCCAGATGGCTGAGTTGTTAGATAGTGGTTTATCTATCTTCTCACGGCATGAGACCACCTTCTCAGAATTCACTCATATAAGAGGAATGGTCTGGTGGCTTAACTCCCTGCCAGTTTAGGATACTTGTACCTTACACCAAGTATAAGTGTATCCTATTGTTAAGACTGAAGGTTTGTTCCACAAATGAACAAATGACAAATTTTTTAATCAATTTGTATTTGTTTCATAGCTAACAAAACTGAGGTCTTCACGTTTACTCCCCACCTCTAGCCGACCCTCTCTCTCTTATAGTTCCTGGGTTGGGGAAAGACTAAATACGTCACGAGGCGGTGCGCAGTCTCAACCAGCTAGCCACTCGTATGCGCTGGAGTTGCCATATCTCACAGATTCCTTGCTTACAATCTTTGATTAGTTTTAACCAGTTACCAGCTAGTGCTTGGGAATATCCTATTGTTAAGACCTCAGGTTTTGTTTGTGAGCTATGAAAAATACAAATTGATTAAAAAATTTGTCATTTTTTCAAAAATAAATTCTTGTTTCTAAAAGAAGACTGAATCAAATTCAGTGAAACTTTTTACAGAGTGTAGTACGTATACCAGTAGGGTGCCCTAAAGGTGATAACTTGTGAAGCTTCAAGTTTAAACCATCAAAGGCCAATGAGGTATCTTGGAACTCTCTAGTACTAAATGTTATCGTTAATTGCATTTCAAATAGTCATCCAACATCAAACTGCTAATAATATGACAAACAATACAATGTGAAATGCCTCTTTGTAGCAGAGGTGAGAATTGGTTTAACTAATCCTAGTATTCTGGAAAACTAGCAGATTTGGTGCTGAAATCATCATTTTTAGAAAATTATATATCTTTACTTAAAAACATCATTTAAATGTGAATTTATGATATTTTAAAGATAAATTTGTATGGGATGAAATTTAAAGATGTAAGGTTTTTATCTGCTGAAAGAATATTTCTTTTATCCTCAATACTTTTTGAGATATTAGCTTTTGGAATAGCATTAGGGCCGAGCTTCCAAAAATGAGCCCGTTTCCAGTAATGACTTTTTGCTCATATTAACTTAGAGGTTGAATTTTTATATTTCCAATAGAGAGAATTTTCATTATAGTTGTAGAATAAGTGGTAAAAATTTGAAGCAAATCCCTTCAGTCATAAAGTAGTAACATGCACTTCCTTTATAAAGGGGCCTTATGGCATCAGCTCTCCCCCATAATCAAGTGCACCACTTTTTTTGCACATCACAATTGTATACTCTTCCCATTCTTCTCACTGTAAGCAACCCATTTAATGGAGAGCTTTGTGTGGTTTTTATCTCACAGTATTTTATTTTTATTTTTTAAGTAATATGTTGAAGTTTCAAATTCCAATTTTATTTCAGGTCCAATGGTGTGATTGGGACACAAGTATTAGTGATGTACCTGTGTCCTCCTTGGAACCAGTTGAACCTGTACCTTTTGATGTGTCAAAGATGACTGGCATCACAGCTCAAGTTATTACACAGATTATGCGGTTAGCAGGACTAACACGGAGGTTTGTTTCTGAAAGGGTCATGCATTTTTTTATTTGTTTTAGTATGAGATTGCTAGGGCTTAATAAACACCTTCAGATAGTATTGTTGGTTTTGAAAAGGATCAAATCGAAAACAGTAAGTGCTACAGATTGATCGTTTATGAATTTGGTAATTATGAATGCAATGAGTTCTTCTTGAATAGATAGAATAATCTTCAGTACTTGAAGTTGGTTATAGAGAGTTTTCAGATAGAGTTAGATTATTTTTATATTTTCATTACTGGTGACAATCAGTTTGGCTCACCATGTTTGTTTTTCTATCGTTGTTTGGGTCTATCCACAAGATGTCTCTGAAAAGTATTGAATTTTTGTGAAAGGGTGAGTTCTGGTTCAAGGAAGAGTTAACTGGATTTAAAGGTATATCCATATCTGGATGAAGATTCAGGCTTTATTATTTTTAATTCTATGAATCTTACCTAACATTCATATAGCCCTCTGTTTTCAAGCCTGTCTTGTTCAGAGTTGAAAAAATAATTAATAGTTGCACCCGCCTGTTTTTCACTAATGTGTACCCTCCCTCTTTTAGGCAGTGATAGAGTGACTTCTCCTTGTCTGTAGTTTGTTTACACACCAGTTTGAGACCACTGGCTCTTTGGGAAAGATTTGGATACTTTTATCATGTGCAGTGCTGGATGTTTGGCATTGTACCTCATTTTTTTTATAGAATTTCTTCATCATCTATTAAAGTAATTTCTGAAAGTAGATATTGCTGTCATGATCAGTGCAGTCATTATTTGTCTTGGACTGAGCACGACAGTCACATGAAGTGACCAACATATCCATATGGGTAAAGTTTGTGACTATGAAAATAGCTGTGCTGAGCATAGCACTGATATAGTAATGATATTAAAGCACATTTTTGTACATGCAACTTCCCCAGCAGATATATACTTAGCTATAGTCTCCGACGTTCCCGACAGAAATTCAAATTTCGCGGCACACGCTACAGGTAGGTCAGGTGATCTACCCTCCCCCACCGCTGGGTGGCGGGACTAGGAGCCATTCCCGTTTTCTAATCAGATTTTCTCTGTGGCCGGTTCCAACAACACCATTGTTGGTTCCTCCTGACCTGTTTTTCTTATTCGTTTGCAGTTGATCTTCTGGACAGTATTTAGGTGAAGTATTGGATGTTGTTTTGGCATACGCTATTGTGGATTGTTTTTAGATTACGCTTTTGGATTTTTCTTATAATGTCTGACCCAAACGTAGTTCTAGCATCCTCTCCTACAGTTTCAGCCCCTTCTCCCTTCATTGAACCTGCGGATTCGTCTTTGGAGATGGCTAATATGAAAACAGCCACTCTTCACAGGATGGAGCTGCAAGTTGCTTGCTTTGCAAGTAAGAGTGATGGTGGCTCAGTGAGTGCAGTGTTCCCAGTGCAGTGGAGGTGGGGCGTCTGATCGGCTCCTCAACGCTCCCAGGTCTAGACCACCTCCAAACTCCCAGGCCCAGTGGAGGAGGAATGTCAAAAACCGCAAGGAGGTTGTGGAGAATCCCCAGCGATCAGGCGTCCCTTCGGCAGGTTCCGTAGTTTCGTCCCAGACTGCCAGGATCGGCGTAGTAAAGGCATCCTTAAGGAGTGCTTTTCTTCTTCGGACTTGGCTTCTCCTTGACGCGGATGGAGTTTGGCTGAGGGAGTCCTCGTCCTTGAAGAGAGCCTGGTAAGGCTCCAGCAGTATGTTGGACTCCAGCCCGGAACGATTTCCAGAGGAGTCCCTGTGGACAGGAAGAGAGCCAGGAGAGCCTCCTTGTACAGCTCTTCCTTCCTCTTCTAAGCCTTTTTCGCCGCCTTCAGTGGACGATCAGGAGACGACTACCAAACGATTCCTGGTAAACCTGCAGGAACAACTTTCGTTGCTGATGGGCGCTCTGGTTAGCGACCCTCCCGCAAAAAGGATGTTGCGCTCCCGGTTAAGAAGTTTTAGGCTCCCTCCTCGCAAGAGGAGTGCATCTCAGGATAGGAGCCCTTCACCAAGAAGCTCCAAGCGCCTCTCCCCTGTCAGACGCTCTCACCCTGATAGGAGCTTTTCGCCTGACACGCTCTACACCTGTTAGGCTATCCCCTCCTCTCAAACGATCTTCGCAGGAGGGAAGTTCTCCTGACAGACACGCCTCTCCTAGTAGGACCCTTGGCTTCAAGTAGGCCCGCAGCGTCAGCCAAGCTCTCGGCGCCAACTAGGCATCAGGCTCCAGCCGCGCTCTCGTCCTCCAGTTAGGCGCGATTCTACCATGCAGGCGCTTTTTCCCCTAGTAGGCTCTCATTGCTGACCAGGCGCTCGGCGCCAGCCAGGCGCGCGGCGGGCCATCCAGGCAATCTTTGCCATCCAGGCGCTCTCCTTCCTGCAGCCGCAACTCACCGGACAGACATTTGGTGCCTAGTAGGCGCTTTCTTTCGCAGAGAGAAGCGACTCTCCGACCAGACATCCTTCTCCTGCCAAACTCTCGGCCTCTTCTCGATGTGTGTCTCCTTTCAGAGGTCTGCAGAGGAAGTAGTCGCTTCAAATGAACGTTCCTTGTGTTAACTTAGAAGAAAACTTTGAAGAAGTATTGGAAGAGGAAGTCCCAAGAGTTGCAGCTCTTTCTGACTACTACAAGACCTTAGTAGCCCTGCGATACAGGAGTTCGGCGATGCTCTTAGCCCAGCTGCTCCTCCCTCTCCTCGGTCTCTTTTCTCGAGCACAAAGACTTCGAAGAGCTTCCTCCTTCCTCAAAATATGACCTACTATTTCGATGAAGAAAGCACTGCAATCCGTGGGCGATTGGCTTAAGTCTAAGGAAGAGTCTGGGCAAGACAGTTTTTTCCTGCCCTCCCTCCAAGCTCTCTGGCAGGTAAGGGATAGGTACAAGAGACGGGAGAGCCAATGGGGTTGGGACTCCCCTCATCGGCCGAGGCGGACTTTTTACCTTAGTGGATTCCACAAGAAGGCATTCCCTCCCGACGGCCAAGACAACGTGGGGAATGACGGAACTGGATCACTTCCTCAAGGGATTCTTCAGAGTATTAGAAGTATTTAACTTTTTAGATTGGTCCCTTGAGGCACTGGCCAGGAAGACACTGGATCCAGAGTTTTTTGGGACCTGAAGAACTTAACAGCATTCTGTCCTGCATGGATAAAGCAGTCAGGGACGGATCGGGGGAGTTGGCCTCTCTCTTCGGGGCTGGTATTTTGAAGAAGAGAGCAGTCTATAGCTCTTTCCTTACCAGATCCGTTTTCTCAGGTCCAGAGGGCGTCCTTGCTCTATGCCCCTCTGTCTAACCAGTTGTTCCCTAACAAATTGGTTAAGGATATCTCTCACTCCCTGGCGGAAAAGGCTACTCAAGACCTGTTGGCACAGTCTGCAAGGAGGGCTAGACCAGCTGCTTCCTCCGTCAGGAAGGAGAAACTTCCTTCTCAAGCGCCCTTTCGAGGGGGCCCTTCACAAAGACCCCCTTCCAGAGGAAGATATCAGGACAAGCGTGGTAGACCCTCTATCAGGCCCTTTCAAGAGGGCTAAATAGAATTCAAGTCCTCCAGACTTCTGTAGGTGCCAGGCTTCTCAAGTTTGCAGAAGCCTGGGCACAGAGAGGAGAGGACAACTGGTCCCTCTCGATCTTAAGAAAAGGATATCTCATCCCCTTCATGGAAAGACCTCCCTTAACTTCAACCCCGAGGGAAAAACTTGCAGCCACTTACTAAGTCCCCGCTATGCGACAAACCTTTCTTCTGATGGTAGATCAGATGCTGGAGAAGGGAGCCATAGAACCAGTCCAGGATCCCCACTCCCAAGGATTCTACAATTGCCTGTTCCTCGTGCCGAAAGCCTCGGGGGGATGGAGAACGGTTCTGGACGTAAGCGCTCTGAATCGCTTTGTAGAGAAGAGGAAGTTCTCCATGGAGACAACCTCTTCAGTTCTTGCTGCTCTCCGTTCGGGAGATTGGATGGTTTCCCTGGACCTTCAGGACGCGTACTTCCATGTACCGATACATCAATCCTCCAGGAAGTACCTAAGATTTATGATACAAGGAAGGATCTTTCAATTCAGGGCTTTGTGCTTCGGTCTGTCGACGGCTCCACAAGTATTCACGGGGCTTATGAAAAATGTAGCCAGATGGTTGCATGGTTATATGGACGACTGGCTTATTCGGGCCAAATCGGAGACCCAATGTCTGGAGACATACATTTGACTTTACGAATGGCCCCAGTTCCCCTTGGACTGATAATCAACCACAAGAAATCGCAGATGGTCCCCACCCAGACCATCATATCTGGGGATTCGGATGGATTCTCAGGGTTTTCTAGCGTCTCCATCCCTGGAAAGAATCGAACGGGGCATAGAGAAGGTGACGACCTTCTTAGAGAGAGAACGAAGCTCTACGAGGGAGGGTGGCTGAGTCTGCTGGGGACACTTTCCTTGCTGGAACAGTTCTCTCTCTAGAAGGCTTCACTTGAGACCCCTACAATTTTATCTAAAACAGATGTGGGATCAAAGGTCAGGAGACCTTGTGGACTCCTTCCCGATCCTAACAGAGTGAAAAACGGATCTGAATTGGTGGCTTTCCCCACTCAGGAGAAACAAAGGCTTGTCTCTTTTAAAACCGAACCCTAGTGTTGTTCTCAGACGCATCGGAGTCGGGATGGGGAGCAACACTAGGGGCGAAAGAAGTGTCAGGCACCTGGAAGGGGGACCAGGTGAACTGGCACATCAACAAGGAGGAGTTGTGGGCAGTCTTTCTAGCTCTGAAAAGTTTCGAGCCAGAAGTCAGAGACTCGGTGGTCCAGATCAATTTGGACAACACCACGGCCCTAGCATACATAAGGAAGCAGGGAGGGACGCATTCCTTCTCCCTGTACAAGACAGCAAGAATCCTGCTACTTTGGGCAGAGGAAAGAAATATTACGCTTCTCACCAGATTCGTTCAAGGGGAGAAGAACGTAAGAGCGGACCTACTGAGCAGGAGAAATCAAGTCCTACCCACAGAATGGACTCTCCATCTAGACGTTTGCCAGATGTTGTGGAACCTTTGGGGCAGACCACACATAGACCTGTTTGCCACAAATTGGAACAAAAGACTAGACAACTTTTGCTCTCCCATTTCGGATCTGAGGGCAATAGCAATAGACGCTCTACTTCTGGATTGGGCAGGAGTAGACGCCTCGCGTTGTTTTCCCCCCATTCAAACTCGTAGGGGAAGTGATGAGAAAGTTCATCTCAACAGGAACAAAACTTATTCTGGTCGCTCCGTTTTGGCCTGCTCAGGATTGGTTCACAGAGGTACTGGAATGGACGGTGGACTTCCCAGATCTCTTCCACTCAGGAGAGATCTGCTCAGACAACCCCACTTCGACAGGTTTCACAAAAACCTCCCCGCTTTCTGCCTGACTGCATTCAGACTATCGAAAGATTCGTCAGAGTGAGAGGCTTTTCGCGCAAAGCTGCTAGCGCGATCGTCAGAGCCCGCAGGTCATCAACCTTGCAAGTTTACCAATCGAAGTGGGAAGTCTTCAGGAGATGGTGTAGGTCAAAGAAGCTATCCTCATCCAATACCTCTGTGACCATGATTGCCAACTTCCTTCTCTTTTTTAAGAGAGGAATGTATCCTAGCTGTGTCTACGATTAAGGGGTATCGTAGTATGTTATCCGCAGTTTTCAGGAACAGAGACCTGAGAATTGCGGAGGGGATAAAGGTCGCATGACCTGATCAGATCTTTTGAAACTACCAAGAGAAAGTGCTCTAGACCTCCAAGTTGGAACCTGGATGTAGTCTTGAAATTCTTGGTATCAAAAAGGTTCGAACCTCCTCAACAGGCGTCCTCAGGGATCTGACGAGAAAGTCTCTATTTCTTTTAGCTCTGGCAACTGCTAAGAGAGTCAGCGTGTTACAAGCACGGGATGCGAGAGTAGGGTTTAAAGGGGATTCGGCAATCTGCTCCTTCAAACCATTATTCTTTGCAAAGAATGAGAATCCCTCGAAACCATGGCCTAGAAGTTTCGAGGTAAAAGGTCTCTCACCCTTAGTGGGAAGAGAGACAGAGATCCCTGTCCACTGTCAGGACCCTTAAATTTTACCTAGATAGAAAAAAGAAACTTAAGGGAAGCATGGACAGTCTCTGGTGTTCTGTCAGGGACACTAGTAGACCCATTCCTGAAAATGCTATAGCGTTCTTTTTGAGAAGCATCATTACAGAAGCGCATGCGACATTCGATGAAGAACAATTTAAACACCTGAGAGTGAAAGCGCATGAAGTAAGGGCCATTGCGACATCTCTGGTGTTTCAGAAAAACATTTCTCTGAACGACATTCTGGCCTCTACTTACTGGAGATGCAACTAAGTATTTGCCATCTCACTACATAAGAGAACTTACGATAAGTGCTTCTTTCTTGGGGCCCTATGTACCTGCAGATTTGGTGCTGGGACAGGGAGCTGAGACTAATCCTTGTTAGGTTAGTTAGTTGTATTTTAATTTGGTGGTGTGTTTTTATTGTTGTTTGAAAGAAAGGTTTGGGGAACCTCTTTCAATCGTAGTTCGAACACGGGTTAGAAAAGGTCAGGTGGTCGGGATTGGTTTTGTGCTCCTTGATTGTTCTGCAGACAAAGGTTTTGGTCATGTAAGTGGATTAGCCCCATTGGACCAAGATCCTAACACGGTTCTGTCATGTAAGTGGAAGCCCCATTGACAAGATCCAGAAGAGTTTTCGGTTATAGGTCACTAACTCACTGAAACTCTTGAGGCAAAGCAGACTCATAGACAGTATCCATGAAGTCTTCTGCCCAATCAGGTAAGAACCAAGGTCTTTGACCTACAACAGTTTTGTTTCCTGTTTTTAATATTTATACTATTTAGCTGTCTCTTACCCTCCACCAAGGGTGACAATCAGCTAAGTATATATCTGCTGGGGAAGTTGCATGTAGTACAAAAAAGGGATTTTGACGAAGGAAAAATCTTTTTCTGGGCTCAGTTCGTGCGCTGCGCGAAATATCCTTTTAATCCATTATTTCTAAGGTAATGTACTAACACATACCAGAGAATAAATAAAATAAAGAAAAGGTCAGCACAACTGACTCGCTCACCCTCCAAGAGGGTGTCGGTATGAACACTATGGCGAGTGAGACCACTACCACGAACCGCTTGCCAATAGAAATCTCCCACTACAAAATCCCCACTAGAGGGGAGCCGACCCACAGAGTGGGCAGCAACTACTACTACTCCATCCCATGCTGCCGACTGCTGCGCCTCTGGTGGCCATCCTTTTCAGTTAGCGCACAGCGTATACAGTGCCCTTTTTTGCTCTGTGTTTTTGTGCCCTTTTTCTTGGATTTATTCGTCATGGAGCGTACAGCCATCGCAGCAGCTAAGATTAATAGTTAATCAGGGTGATTATTGCTATTTGGTTGTTTGTTTTCGGCCTTGAGTCCAGTATTTGCCCGTTTTTTAGGTATAAATACGAGCTCTAGGTCGGAAGTATGGCAGCATGCTTCTGCCTCGTGGCGGGTTCGTTCTTGGTCTTCCATACCCAGAACCTTCCCTTATTTCATTACGCTCTATTATTAGTTATCTATTTTATGTTAGGGGTACAGCCTACTGGGTTTATGTCATGCATGCATGTCTTTTTCACCTTGCGTAGGCATCTTCCATCCAGACCCTAGCCACAGCTCTTAGTATCGGCCCCGGCTAGCTTTGAGTGGTAGACTTTCTTTCGAGTTAGTCGTACACTCCTGGATTTTTTCTCCTACTGTTTTATTTTCTTTCTTTACTTTAGTGATTTTGATTATTTATGTTTTATGTTAGTGTACGGCGTCTGGCTTCACGTAGCCTAGGTTATGTTTTATTGGTCTCCACCACTATGCTTCCGCTCTTCAGTTCGGTTGCTTCTCTATAGCATCTCTCTGATTAGCCGGTTGCTTTATCCTAGGCTGTATTGTTTCATTGTATTACATGTTACCGTTCCGTGGTCACTACGTGATCACGGAGCAGCCAGACGCCTGTCCAGTCACCTTTCCCTCCTCCCGCTCTTCCATAGGGCCGGGGGGGAGGGTTGGTCTGCCCACGCTCGCTCCACATACCCGGGCCTGCCTCCCTCTCTCCCTAGGCGGAGGAGTAGGGGGCTGGACAGACCCAGACTGGACTCGACCTCTCTAGCTTCACGGCACGCCTCGGATGACTAAGGGGGGGGGACTGGTTTCCTTTCCCCCCTCCGTCGTTACTCCGTCGCTCCGTTGCTAGCTCGAGTCTGTTTGCCCTCTCGCCCTTTCCCAGCTTACTGGTGCTCTTTAATCTACCGGAGCTCCGGCATCCACGTGGAAAGGTGCTAGTTCACCCTGACGGGCGGACTGCGGCATACAGTTGGTCTTTACTAACCACTCCGTCGCGCTGATATCGCGACACGTACTCCGCCACGCACCGGACTTAGTCCGGTACGTTCGATGTCTATAGGTTTAAGAATTAGTATTTAATTTAAACTATATTAAGTTTAATTTAAGCTATCTTAAGCCAACCCCTCCGTTGCCTGCTCACACCGGATTTCTCCGGGGTTCTAGCCTATTCAGGCGGTAAGGGAGGGGTTATGCCCAAAATTTTTTCACGCTCCGGCATGCAGCGGAGTTCTTTTAACCTTTAGCCTGTAAGTGATATCTTTTAGGATGCTCATGTATCTTTTCACTTACAGACCACCAACTGTGAGCATCCGGGATGTAATGCCATGCTCCAGGACCCCTGTGGGCATGAAGTCTGCAGATCCCATGCTCCATGCGCGACTCCGCACGGGAACCTTCAGGTCTGGTTTCACTCGACCTGCACGATTTGCTATGATCTGGTGAGCCAGTTCTTTCGATGGGGTAAGTATTCCCAACTCCGGTAGCTAATCCCTACAAGATTATAGTTCTTAGTTAATTCTAATCTCTTATTTTAAACTTAAGTTTGTTTTTATATGGGATCTCGCATCCTCAATATAATTTTAGTTTAACCTATTACTTAAGTTTTAATTTTAAGTTTAAACTTAAAAAACTAACAAATACCCTCTCTTCCAGGCTCCCGCTGTTAGAGACACCGCCCTGGCACCCTGCGGGCTGGGTTGGGTCGGCGGTTTTGGCAAGAACGCCGCCAAGGGACAGCCCTACATCCTTGAGAAGAGGTTGGCGGTCCTGATCTTCCCCGGCGGCAAGTCAACGGGCTACGTCGACCCAGCAGAGGCAGCCCCGACTATAGCGGCAATTCAGCAGCAGTTGGCGCTTCGTTGACTGAGCCAGGCCAGGACATCTCGTCGGAAGTCGCGACACTGGACTTAAATATTGAACCGATGGTAGGTGTTGACGACCGTTGGTCGAGGTGAGTATGTTGGACGCCCAAGGGCTTCCCTTGGGCGCCACTGGGTCTTCTACTCCTGCAAATTCTCCAGCTTCCTTCCAAGGCTTTACAGGAGCTGAGCTCCTTTATACTTCTCCTGATGCCTCCGTTAGACCTAAGGTCAAAGGACAGACGGTAGTTAAAACCCTGAGTAAGACGTCGTCGTCGTCTAAAAAGACGTCGTCGGCGTCAACGTCTCGCAAGTCTCCAGCTACAAACCCCGGAGCAGAGAGGTCTAGAGCTTCTGGGTCCGGCTCCAAATCCTCAAGGAGTAGATCTTCCAAGGAGAGATCACATACTCCAGTGGAGTCAGCCGTGCTCCCCTTCCTTTGGTTCCTGTTCAGAGCTACCCGACCACCTCCGCAGCAGCTCCGGCTTTGGATCCCAATGCTGGCCTGTTGCAACACATGGGGATTTGGTTGGTTCTCAAGAACAAGTATGGAGCAGATGTTCTCCGGTTGTCCGATAGGATTAACTCCAAGGATAACATTATCGCCGGACTAAGCCAGGCTCCGCTAGCTACTCCCCACCTTTCGGCACAGGTATAGCTCAGCTGCCACCACATGACTCTCTGCCTCCGTTCTCTATGAATAACCCCTGGAGGGTGGCGTCATACGCCCCCTTCCAGGACGGGCTTATTTCTATCCCGGAGTGTGGAACTCGAAGGATTGAGGACTTCGAGTTCTACCGGAGGATCTCCAACCGCCGTTCATTGGCTACGCCAGGCTCACTACCGCTGCCATGACGCGAGATGACAAGGTCCCTAAAGAGGACAGTCCTCTATTCACGTGACCAGGCTCAAAGAGAATGGCTCAGGTGCTAGAGGACATGGATTGTTCAAATACGAAGATACAGCCCTTTAAGAGTCCATTCACCATCTTCACAATGGAAGAGGGAACTCCGCTTCCTTTCCTTACCAAGATTGCTACGGTCACTATCCCAGCGGCCCAAAAGGGGGAGTCGTTACCGCAAGCTAAAGAAGCGGACCCTACATTTCCTTTTACTTCCCTCAACCGAGATTTGTGGGAAGACCTGCCCAACACTTTTTCTGGCGGGCAAACTCAAACCAGACTGTGCTATGGAGCAGTTTGGTGAGAAGCTGCCTAGACTTCCAGACAGCCTCATTCAGGCAGAGTTTGATGCCAAGTCTAGGCTGGCCAGGTCTATTAACACCATGGCCATGACAGAAGTGGCTACCATTTCTTATGGTTCCGAGCCACTATTCAAGCTGATCACCAAGTCACTGACTCAAACGGTACAGTCTGACATGTTCGAGTTCGCCACAGCCAGAACGAATTGTCGGAAGCATGTCCTCCAGGAAGCAACTATTCGGCATGAACCGAATAAGTTGCTTTCATCAAAACATTCTGGGGGAGCAGGACCTCCTTTCCCAGATGCAATGGTTAAAGGAGGTCCAGGCGGAGGGCTACAAGGCTTAACCAAAGCCTTAAGGATCGTTGGGGTCTCACTGCAAGGAGACGCCAAGATCAAGCAGTGAGGGGTAAGGCTCAGAAGAAACCCAGACGTTTCCAGCCTTACCAAAAGAAACAGCAACGCTTCGCCCAGCCTGTTTCGGCTGTTCCGTTGGTGCAGGCGGCCCAACCCTCTACCTCCAAGGCCCAATCACAGCCTATTTATGTGATTTCCCCCCAGCCTCAACCTTCCACCTCTTACGCTGTCTCCCCAGCCTTCAATCAAGTGTTCGAAGGCCAGGCCTTTCAGCAGTATGACCGCTCGGGTAGGGGAGGCAGAGGTAAGCGATCCTTTCGTCAGAGAGGATCAGGAAGGTCCCTTAATAGAGGAAAACACTTCCGGGGAGGCCGCGGAGGCTACCAGCATCAATGAGAACTTCCAGGTAGGAGGGAGGCTGTTTCTCTTCCAGCCACCGGTGGGGATTCAGCAAATGGGCACAAAAGCATTGTGTCGAAAGGCCTGTGTTGGAGTTGGGTGGCGAATCCGCCCCCACCCAGACCTTTCCTTCAACTTCCATCCAAACGAAGAATTGACGGAGTATGCGGAGGACCTCCTTCAGAAAGGAGCAATAGCGAGAGTCAACAGATTAAAGTTTCAAGGGCGCTTGTTCAGCGTTCCAAAGAAAGGCTCACAAAAAAGAAGGGTAATCTTAGACTTGTCCCGTTTAAACTTGGCCATCGCTGCGACAAGTTCAAAATGCTCACCATCTCGCAGGTGCGGACCTTACTTCCCCGTGGGGCCGTCACCACCTCTATCGATCTTACAGACGCATACTATCATATCCCTATTGCAAGACACTTTCGCCCTTATCTGGGCTTCAAGATAGGAGATCAGGCATTCTCCTTCAAGGTAGTTCCCTTCGGTCTCAACGTAGCACCCAGGGTGTTCACGAAGTTGGCGGAAGTAGTCGTCCAACAACTAAGATCGCAAGGGATTATGGTAGTAGCGTATCTCGACGATTGGCTAATTTGGGCTCCAACAGTCGAGGAATGTCGCAAAGCAACACTGAAAGTAATTCCAGTTCCTGGAATATCTAGGCTTCAGATAAACAGGACCAAATCGAGACTCACTCCGGAGTCAAACTTTCAGTGGCTGGGCATTCAATGGAATCTATCCTCCCATACTCTGTCGATTCCATCAGCCAAGAGAAAAGAAATAGCGAAGTCAGTAAAGCAATTTCTAGGACACAAACTTGCTTCAAGGAGAACCCAGGAAAGGATTCTGGGTTCACTCAGTTTGCATCAGTGACAAACATCTTGATGAAAGCCAAACTGAAAGACCTAACCAGAATCTGGCGCTCACGAGCAAATGTCAGGTCCAGGGACAAATTATCCATCAGTCCCTCAGATTCTACGGAATCGTCTACGCCCTTGGTCGAAAGTCAAGAACTTGTCAGTATCAGTACCCCTTCAGTTTCCTCCTCCGGGGATTACCATCCACACGGACGCTTCATTAAGCGGTTGGGGAGGATATTCTCAGTTCAAGAAGGTTCAAGGAACCTGGTCACCCCCAGTTCCGTCAGCTTCACATAAACGTACTGAAGCAATGGCAGTGTTCTTGACTCTAAAAAGGTTACGTCCGCCAAAGAACTCCCACATAAAGCTAGTCTTAGACAGCGCAGTGGTAGTCCATTGTGTAAACAGAGGAGGCTCCAAGTCACGTCATCTGAATCATGTCATGGTAGCCATTTTCTCCCTGGCGGACAAGTTCAGTTGGCACCTCTCCTCCACCCATATAGCTGGAGTGAGAAACGTCATAGCAGATGCTCTATCCCGATCAGTTCCTCTGGAGTCGGAATGGTCACTGGACAACAGTTCGTTCCAGTGGATCCTTCAGAGGGTTCCAGGTCTACAAGTGGATCTATTCGCATCCAAGCGAACCGCACAAACTCCCATGTTATGTGGCCCCCAACCTGGACCCTCTGGCCTTATGCCACGGACACGCCCTGTCCATAGACTGAACAACTGGGAGAAGATTTATGTACTTTCCCTCCAGTGAATCTCTCCTGAAGGTGCTGAACAAACTCAGGACGTTCAAGGGTCAAGTGGCTCTAGTAGCCCCAGACTGGCCGAAGAGCAATTGGTACCCTCTCATTCTGGAACTGGGTCTTCGTCCTCTTCGAATTCCCAATCCCAGGCTCTCCCAGTCAGTACAAACGAAGACTGTGTTCGCTTCCTCAGGAATTCTCAAAACCCTAACTTTATGGATTTCATGAAGTTTGCGGCTAAAAGAGATGCGAATATTGATCCTCAAAATATTCTCTCTTGGAATCTGATAAAAGAGATTCAACTTTGAGACAATATGATGCTGCAGTCAAAAAAGTTAGCAACCTTCCTGAGAGAATCAGATATTAGGAATCATGACAATCAATTCAGCTATATCCTTTTTCAGATCTTTATTTGAAAAAAGGCTTAGCAGCTAGCACTATTACGACAAACAAGTCAGCCTTGAAAAAGATTTTCAATTTGGTTTCAGCATAGACTTGACAGACTCTTACTTCTCGTCTATTCCCAAGGCTTGTGCTAGACTTAGACCTTCAGTGGAGGCCTACGTCAGTATCATGGTTCTTAAATGATGTTCTAAAGCTGGCTTCAGAAACAGATAATAACACATGTTCATTTATAATGCTCTTAAGAAAAACTCTATTTTTATTAAGCTTGGCTTCAGGAGCTAGAATTTCAGAACTGTCGGCATTATCCAGAGATCCGGATCATGTTGAATTTCTTCCACAGGGGAAGTTCTACTTTCTCCGGAACGTAGTTTTATAGCAAAGAATGAAGATCCTTTGATGAGGTGGGAACCGTGGAAGGTTGTACCCCTTCCACAAGATATTTCTCTTTGTCCAGTGTCAACCTTACGAGCCTTTCTGTCCAGGACATCCTCATACCTCATCGGGTCCTCTCTTTAAGAGAGAAAAAGGTGGTACTTTATCTATTAAAGGCATCAGCAACAGATCCTGTACTTTATTAAGCAAGCCAATCCTGACTCCTTCCCTAAAGCACATGATGTCAGGGCAGTAGCCACCTCAATTAACTATTTCCAATACATGAATTTCGATGATTTGAAAAAATATACTGGATGGAAATCGCCGACAGTATTTAAGCGTCATTACTTAAAGTCCTTGGAAGCTCTGAAATTTTCAGCAGTTGCGGCGGGTAACATAGTTTCCCCCGACTCTGCGTAATCTTTAGTAGAAGATCCAGTTCTCCTTTTACCTATCTCACCCAACAGTTCGTCTATACCTGCCATGTTCATCTACGTTTACCTTGAGTCTTAGTTGCTCTTATGATGGTATAGTGGGTGCCCCACTTATTTTTTTGCTAGGGTCACTCACAATTGATTGTATATAATGATCTCTTTGATGTGTTCCCCTTATTTTTATGCTAGGGTGACACATCGTAATTACAATGGTTACGGGTTTTGTATATTAAGTCATATAACAGTTCCTTTATTATATTATTATTGAAGTTTGTTCTATTCAGTTTATTGTTATAATTGCTTTGATCTTTTTGTACATAATAACTATACACAGATACTAATCTCAACATATATTCCTTGTAAGCCCTGTATATATATGTTAAATTTAAGTTAATTTTAAGAAATATTATTAACCTTAAGTTAATTTTAAGTAATTATTTCTATTTGTATCATTGTGTATAGTATATATGTAGCAATTATATTTTTTCATTTTTATGTTATCTTTTATTTGAGACCCTTTTTTGTCTGTTTTATTTTGTTCTTTACAATCTTGCTATTCTCTGGTACGATTTCGCGCAGCGACACGAACTGAGCCCAGAAAAGGGATTTTGACGTAAGGAAAAATCTATTTCTGGGCGATTGGTTCGTGTCGCCAGCGAAATCCCGCCCTGCCCTTCCCATCGCTCAAGATTGTCTGCTAACTTCAGGATGGCCACCAGAGGCGCAGCAGTCGGCAGCATGGGATGGAGTAGTAGTAGTTGCTGCCACTCTGTGGGTCGGCTCCCCTCTAGTGGGGATTTTGTAGTGGGAGATTTCTATTGGCAAGCGGTTCGTGGTAGTGGTCTCACTCGCCCATAGTGTTCATACCGACACCCTCTTGGAGGGTGAGCGAGTCAGTTGTACTGACCTTTTCTTTATTTTATTTATTCTCTGGTATGTGTTAGTACATTTACCTTAGAAATAATGGATTAAAGGATATTTCGCTGGCGACACGAACCAATCGCCCAGAAATAGATTTTTCCTTACGTCAAAATCCCTTTTCTGGGCAATGACCTGTGTCGCCCTGTGAAATGGTTCCTTTGATACTATTTTCTTAGGAATAAATAAATCCTAGAGAAAAAAGAAACAATATAATGCCAAGATAAATGGCTCGCTCACCTCTAATAGAAGTGTCGGTATAGTAAGGAGCGAGTGGAATCACTACCAGAGGTCCCTTGCCATTTAGCTTCTTCCTTCGACAAAACCCCGAACTACGGAGGAGCCGTGCTACAGCTCCCGGTCTACTACTACTGTGAGCGCCTCCAACCGCTGTGACGTCATTCCTGAAGATAGCCTCCAAGCTTGGGGTAAGCTGGGTGAGGACAATCTAACTACAGGGTGGGGTTTCACAGGGCGACACAGGTCGTTGCCCAGAAATAGATTTTTCCTTCGTCAAAATCCCTTTTTCTGGGCTTAACCTGTGTCGCCCTGTGAATAGTACCAGAGAATGCTAAAACACCAAGCTTGAGGGACAGTACAGATAAATTAAGAAGGTAAAGTTAAACACTTGTAAGGTTAATAGTATAATAATCAACTAAAATTACAGTCTTACAATATGGGAAAGTATAAGCCCTAAAACATGGGTATAACTTAAAATTAGTTAGCCTAACAACAAGCAATAAATATACAGGTTAGGCAAAGACAGGATTATAAGTTGATATATACAAAAGAATGGAACTGAATCCAACTAGAATGATGAACAATAGCAAAACTCAAGGTAACCCAATACATGGAGGCGACTAAACTAAGTAAGGGTGCAATGGGGCAGGAAAAAGGGAAGGCTACAAGAAGTTATAGGAAAAATTAAGAATCAGGAGAAACTGTGTTTTCAGCTGCCAGTGCTGGAAATTTGAGGGCTTCTAAGGGTTTTAGGTAGTGCCATTTGAAAAACTGTCGGAGATTTCCAGCCTGTATAGTTCTTAAGATCGTCAAAATTCATGTGTTGGAATAATTAATGATGTGGCCACCGCCCTAACATCGTGGGCCCGAGGAAAGGACTCTGGATTGGCCTGTTTAATGAAGTATAAAATTTGTTGCCTGATCCCTTTTAGGGATAATGTACCACCTTCCTTCCTAATGAACAACGGACCTGAAGATTTCAGAGTTGTTCTTTGCTTAGGTAGGCTCTTAATGAGTTGACAGGACAAAGGGAAATGTCTTGAGGTAGTGGTAGGATTTTCCACGAGGACCATCTGTCCTGTGGATCTTCATTTTTGGCTAGAAAATGGCGATCTGGGGATCAAGAGGACTTTCCCTGAGGGGGGGAGGAACTCAATGTGACGTGGTTCCCTTGATAATTTGGCTGACAGTTCTGATATTCTAGCTCGGAGGCTAAACCTAATAAAAAATAGGGTTTTCCTCAGGAGGGTTATATAATTGCAAGAGTCATTGTTAATGTCCGAGGCCAGTTTGAGGACATCATTTAGGAACCACGAGATGATTTAGGTCTCGTTGATGGTCTTAATCTAGCACAAGCTTTTGGTATGGACGTAAAGTACGAATCCGTAAGGTCTATGCTAAAACCAAATTGGAAGATCTTTTTAAGAGCTGATTTGGTCGTAGTGATAGTGCTTGCTGCTAAACCTTTCTCAAACAATGATCTGAAGAAAGTTATGGCTAGGTTCGTTGTCATGACTTGAGAATTTGACATCTTAAGGAACTCTGCTAGTTTCTTGACAGATGAATCATATTGCTGGAGAGTAGATTCTCTTTTATCTGATTCCAAGAATGAGATATTCTGGGGATCAATTTCTGCATTCCTCATAGCTGCAAATTTCAGGAAATCCATAAAAGTTAGGGTTTTCTGAATTCTTGAGGAAGCGGACACAGTCTGAGTTTGCACTAACTGGGTTAGTTTGGGGTTGGGAACTCCGTAGTGGTCGGAGTCTCAACTCTAGAAGAGTAGAGGGAACCAATTGCTCTTGGGCCAGTTGGGAGCTACTAGAGCTACTTGGCCTTTGAATGTCCTGAGTTTGTCTAAAAGAACTTTCATGAGAAGGTTCACCGGAGGGAAGAGGTAAATATTCTTCCATTTGTTCCAATCGAGGATCATTGCATCCGTAGCGTATGCTAGAGGCATCGGAGGTTGGGTACCACGTAACAAGGGAGTTTGTGATTTGACTCCGTGGCGAAGAGGTCTACTTGGAGTCCGGAGACTTGTAAACTGATCCAATTGAATGAAATTCCTGTCCAGTGTCCACTCCGATTCCAACGGAGCGGAGCGAGATAGAGCGTCTGCTACTACGTTCTTGACTCCTGCCAAGTGAGTGGCTGAAAGGTGCCATTTGTTTTTGTTTGCCAGAGAGAAGATGGCTATCATGACATGGTTCAAGTGGCTTGACTTGGATCCGCCCCTGTTGATGCAGTGTACTACTACTGCACTGTCCAGAACTAGTTTGAAATGTGAGTTCTTGGGCGGACGGAGTCGTTTCAGTGTGAGGAAATACTGCTATGGCCTCCAGTACATTGATGTAGCTGGCGGAATGTTAACGACCAAGTTCCTTGAACTTTTTCGTACTGGGAGTATCCTCCCCACCCTGTTAGTGAGGCGTCTGTGTGGATCACTAATGATGGAGGAGGGAACTGTAGAGGAATTGCTTTTGAAAGATTCTTTGTCTCCGTCCACGGGGCGGAGGACGTTTCCGTAAGATCGCTGGGATAGAGGCTAGTTGTCCGTGATCTGCAATTCGCTCTTGAGCGCCATACTCTGTTTATATCTTTGAGTTTGGCTGAGCAGAACGTCGGTGGACTGATGCAAACTGGAGTGAGCTGGGCACCTCTGGGATGTTTGTTGTTGTTTGAGAAATTGTTTTGTAGCTCTTGCAATTTCTTTCCTTTTCAACGACGGAATTGATAGAGTGTGCGATTGCAAGTCCCACTGAAGGCCTAACCACTGGAATCGAGATTCCGGTGTTAGTCTGGACTTGGTTTTGTTTATTGGAAACCTAAATGTTCCAGGAATTTGATCACTTTGACCGTGTGCTTCCTTGTATTCTTTGGGGGTTCTTTGCCCAAATAAGCCAATCGTCCAGATAAGCCACTAACATTATTCCCTGTTTCCTTAGCTCTTGCACTACTGCTTTCCGCCAATTTGGTGAAGATCCTGGGGGCTATGTTGAGCCCGAATGGCATTACTTTGAAGGAGTAGGATCTGTTGCCTAGTTTGAAGCCTAGGAACGGACGGAAGTGTCTGGCTATGGGAACATGATAGTAGGCATCTGTAAGATCTATAGAGGTTGTGACGGCCCCACGGGGAAGTAAGGTCCGTACCTGTGAAACGGTCAGCATCCTGAACTTGTCGCAATGAATGTATAAGTTCAGATGGGACAAGTCTAAGATGATTCTTCGGTTTTCCGAGTCTTTCTTTGGCATGCTGAACAAGCGTCCTTGAAATTTTAAATTGTTGACTCTTGAGACTACTCCTTTGAGAAGGAGGTCTTTGGTATACTCTACCAATTCCGTTGTTGGTGCTTGATAGAATCTGTTTGTTGGAGGAGGGCCCTCTAGCCACTCCAACCTAGGCCTTTGTCACTATACTTTGAGCCCAAGGGCTGAACCCCCACCGCTGGCGGAAGAGGTACAGCCTCCCTCCTACCTTGGGACTCTCACTGCTGGTTTGCCGAGGGGGGCGGCCACCTCTTGCTCCTCGGAAACCTCTTCCTCTGTTTGCAGCCTGCCAGACCCTCTGAATCGAGAGGCACCTCTTGCTCTGCTACCTCTCGCAAAACCTATTGAAAGCCTGAAAGTTCTGGCTTTCATAGTTGGAGTTGTAGGCTGGCGAGACAGCAAAGGAAGTAGAGGGTTGAGGTTGCTGGGACTGAGGGGTCAGGACAAGGTATTGTTGCTGACCCTTCGACGATGGTTGCCCTTGTGATGCTGGGACTGCCTGAACCAACGTCTGCTGAGAAGGCTGGAAGGGAGAGAACTTCCTTGGTTTCTTCTTGATCCTTTGGTTAGGACCAGAAGATTCCTGCCTCCTCTTTTGCTACCAGTCCCACCTGACTTTGAGGCACTGGTTAACCTTTGAAGCTTCATGAAGGACTTCTGCTACCACTGGTGCTGGGAAGAGGTCCGTTCCCCCAAATTGAGGAAGCAATCAGTGCTTCCTACAATTCCTCCTGGCTATGAGGAAGTCGTAAAGGTGTCACTGCATGGTGTGCAGCAGACCTTTAGCCAAAACTTTAAACAACGGCTCTTGTTGGTATACAAGAGCCGTCATCTCCGCCATAGTCATGGAGGAAAGGGATCTCGCTAGCCTAGTCCGGGCGTCGTACTCCGTCTGGATGAGGGAGTCCGACAACCTGGGAAGTCTCTCAACTAAGAGAGAGGTGGCACAGTCCGCCTTTAGTTTTCCTACTGAAAAAACAAGTAGGAACTGCCCCCCTCGAAGTACGTCTCGGAGCCTAGGACTAAGAGAGAGGTGGGTTCCGTCTCTCGTAGTTGAGGCAGGGGCTCGTCTTTCAGGGCGGCCTGAAAGGTTGCTTCCACTACCTAAGGGTCAGTGGTAGCGGAGTCCCTTCCACCGGAGTAAAAAAATGGTGAAGGGACTTCTAAAGGCTGTGATGCGGGGATAGTTTTTCACACCCCCATTCCTCCAGACTTCTCATTAGAGTCTGCTGTGCCTGTTCCTTGGAAGGATCACTGTTTCCTTGGGAACTTTGTCTTCTCTCATCATTGCTGCTTCCGTTAAACCGGACGTAGCCAATGAATGGTGGTTGAAGGTCCCTGGGGTGGAACTCAAAGTCCTCACGCCTTCGAGTTCCTATGCCTTCGATGGTCAACATTCCGTTGACAAACGGGGCATATGAAGCAATCCTCCAAGGGTTGGCCGCCTTGAATTACGGCAGTTGCTGGAATCTGGCATTGGAAGAGGAGAAGGTGGCACAGTTAGGGGGGAACCTGCCGCGATCGAGGTTTGAATCCCGGCGATGGCATTTCTGAGCAGCCAGCCGTTCCGCAGCGATTGGATCGACTGGCTGGAAGACGTAACAGAACTGGAGAGCTGGGAGAGCACCGAGCCGACCTTGTTGTCAACCAAGGCTACGATCACTCCCACCTGCCTCCAGAATGTTTGCCGAAAAGGATTCGGATCAAAAGGAGGGACTTGAGCCCGATCCTTACGTGATTTACGTTTGGGGGACCTCGACGCAGACGAAGAGGCCACCCTTGACCTAACTGTTCCGGGGTGGTGAGCCGGAGTTACAGCGGTCTGCCAAGATGACCGATTTCTTGGGAGAGACTTTTTAAGTTTCTCCTCGGTCAACTTAGCCTTGGGGATCACTTAAGCAACTTAGGTCGGACAGACCGCTGGTCTTCAGTGAAGCCCCGGAAAGAAGAATGGAAGTAGAAGGATCAGTGGAAGGTGATGGAGTAAGGGAACTCAGGAAAGGGCCCTGAGAACCCACAGAAGCTGCCCCTACTACACCCTTACCTGTACCCATGGAGTCAATAGCCATGGGTTCGACGTCGAGGTTCATTGCCGCAACGTCTTCTGCTACCTCCTCTGGGAAATCCCATCCTGAATGGAGATCATGACCTGGAGGTCGCCCATCAAAGGGGCGGCCGCTATCGGGTCCACCACTGATCCTTTCTTGGGTCCTGGGAATACTAGGTCCGCCATGTCCTGGGTAAGAAATGTAGGGCGGCCCTTCGAATCGGCCAAAAGGGGGGGGGACCCCCTACCCATGCTTTTGAGAGTAGACAAAGCCTTATTCTTCTCCTCATCAGAACCCTGTAAGAAAAGGTCTAGAGTTAGAGAGAGGAGAGGGGAGGAATGTCTGTTGTGAGACTATGTGAATATGTGTCCCATATGTGAAAGGTATATAATAAAGGGATTTTGACGTAAGGAAAAATCTATTTCTGGGCGATTGGCTCGTGTCGCCAGCGAAATATCCTTTAATCTATTATTTCTAGGGTAAATGTACTAACACATACCAGAGAAATAAATAAAATAAAGAAAAAGGTCAGTATAACTGACTCGCTCACCCTCCAGGAGGGTGTCGGTATGAACACTAGGCGAGTGAGACCACTACCACGAGCCAAATACCAATAGAAATCTTCCACAACAAAAACCCTCCATGAGGAGAGCCGACCCACAGAGTGAGCAGCTCGTACTACTACTACTCCATCCCATGCTGCCGACTGCTGCGCCTCTAGTGGCCATCCTGAAGTTAGCAGACAATCTTGGGCGAAGGGATGGGTAGGTGGGATTTCGCTGGCGACACGAGCCAATCGCCCAGAAAATAGATTTTTCCTTACGTCAAAATCCCTTTTCTTTTCTGGGCTCAGCTCGTGTCGCTGCGCGAAATCGTACCAGAGAAATAGCACAAAGATTGTAACAAAAGAAATAAAATAAAAACAGAATAGGTCTCAAATAAAAATAAAGTAAAATATAAAAAAGAGTATAATTGCTAAAAGATACAAATACACAGTGATACAAAATAGAAATATGCTTAAATTACCCAAACTTAATTCTAACATGTTTCTTATCATAAGGTAATTACATATGTACAGAGGTAAATTGGCTACATGTAACAAAATAGTATCTGTGTAAAGGCATGTATCAAAAATATATAACAGCAATTAAAAAATGAGTAAATTAAAACAGCCATGATAATATGCAAGGAATGCATATGACTTAATATAACAAACCCGTAATCATTATAAATGAGATGTATCCCCTAGCATAAAAATAAGGGGGTAACATCCATGAGATCAAAATCCACAATCATCTGTGAGTGTCCCTAGCAAAAAATAAGGGCACCCACTACATCATCATCAAAGCAGCTAAGACCCAGGTGAATGTAAATGAACACGGTAGGAATAGACGAACTGTTGGGTGAAGCAGGTAGAAAGGAGGACTGAATCTTCTACTATAAATTAACTAGAATCAGGGGAAACTATGTTTCCCGCTGCTATGCTGAAAATTTCAGAGCTTCCAAGGACTTAAGGTAATGGCGTTTGAACACTGTCGGCGATTTCATCCGGTATACTTTTTCAACTCATCGAAGTTCATGTGTTGGAAATAATTAATTGAGTGGGCTACTGCCCTGACATCATGTGCTTTCGGGAAAGAGCAGGATTGGCTTGCTTAATAAAGTACAGGATTTGTTGCCTGATGCCTTTAATGGATAAAGTTCCACTTTTTCCCTCTAAAGAGGGGACCCGAAGAGGATGAGGAGGTCCTGGACAGAAAGGCTCGTAAGGTTGTAACTGGGCAAAGAGATACATCTTGTGGAAGGGGTATACCTTCCAAGGTTTCCCACCTCATCAAAAGGATCTTCATTCTTTGCTAAAAAGCTACGTCGAGAAAGTAGTACTTCCCTGTGGGAAGGGAATTGAATATGATCCGGATCTCTGGATAAAGCCGACAGTTCTGAATTCTTGCTCCTGAAGCTAAGCTTAATAAAAACAGGGTTTTCCTTAAGAGCATTATAAACGAGCATGTGTCATTATCGGTTTCTGAAGCCAGTTTTAGAACATCGTTTAAGAACCATGAAACTGACGTAGGCCTTACAGAAGGTCTAAGTCTAGCACATGCCTTAGGGATAGACGAGAAGTAGGAATCCGTCAAGTCTATGTTGAACCCAAATTGAAATATCTTTTTTCAAGGCTGACTTGTTTGTCGTAATCGTGCTAGCTGCTAAACCTTTTCAAATAAGGATCTGAAAAAGGATATCGCTGAATTAACTGTCATGATTCTAATATCAGATTCTCTCAGGAAGATTGCTAAACTTTTTGACAGCAGCATCATACTGTCTCAAAGTTGATCCCTTTTATCGGATTCCAAGAAGAGAATATTCTGAGGGTCAATATTCGCATCTCTTTTTGCCGCAAACTTCATGAAATCCATAAAGTTAGGGTTTTGAGAATCCCTGAGGAAGCGAACACAGTCTTCGTTTGTACTGACTGGGAGAGCCTGGGATTGGGGATCCGGAGAGGACGAAGGCCCAGTTCCAGAATTAGGGGATACCAATTGCTCTTCGGCCAGTCTGGGGCTACTAGAGCCACTTGACCCTTGAACGTCCTGAGTTTGTTTAACACTTTCATGAGAAGATTCACTGGAGGAAAGACATAAATCTTCTTCAGTCCAGAAGCCAGGGCGTCCGTGGCATAGGCCAGAGGGTCCAGGTTGGGGGCTACGTAACAGGGGAGCTTGTGATTCGCTTGGATGCGAAGAGGTCCACCTGTAGCCCTGGGGACTCTTTGAAGGATCCATTGGAACGAACTGTTGTCCAGAGACCATTCCGACTCTAGGGGTACTGATCGGGATAACGCGTCTGCTATGACGTTTCTCACTCCAGCTATGTGAGTGGAGGAGAGATGCCAACTGAACTTGTCTGCCAGGGAGAAGATGGCTACCATCACATGATTTAGATGACGTGACTTGGAGCCTCCTCTGTTTATACAATGTACTACCACCACTGCGCTGTCCAGAACTAGCTTTATGTGGGAGTACTTTGGTGGGTGCAACCTTTTTAGAGTCAAGAACACTGCCATTGCTCCAGTACGTTTATATGGAACTGACTGAACTGAGGTGACCAAGTTCCTTGAACCTTTCGGACCTGGGAATACCCTCCCCAACCGCTTAAGGACGCGTCTGTGTGGATGGTAATCCCTGGTGGAGGGAACTGAAGGGGTACTGACACTGACAAATTCTTGACTTTCGCCCACGGCTGAAGTCGATTCTTTAGAATCAGAGGGACTGAGGATAGTTTGTCCCTGGACCTGACATTTGCTCGTGAGCGCCAGATTCTGGTTAGGTCTTTCAGTTTGGCTTTCATTAAGACGTTTGTCACTGATGCAAACTGGAGAGAACCCAGGATCCTCTCCTGAGCTCTCCTTGACGCCAGTTTGTGACTTAGAAATTGCTTGACTGACTTCGCTATTTCTTTCCTTTGGTTGATGGAATCGACAGAGTATGGGGAGGATAGATTCCATTGAATGCCCAGCCACTGAAAGTCTGACTCTGGAGTGAGTCTTGACTCGGTCCTGTTTATCTGAAGCCTAGATATTCCAGGAACTGAATCACTTTCAGTGTGGCTCTGTTGCATTCTTCGACTGTTGGAGCCCAGATCAACCAATCGTCGAGATACGCTACTACCATAATCCTTATTGTGATCTGAGTTGTTGCATACCACTTCCGCTAGTTTCGTGAACACCCTGGGTGCCACGTTGAGTCCGAAGGAACTACCTTGAAGGAGAATGTCTGGTCTCCTATCTTGAAACCCAGATATGGACGGAAGTGTCTTGCAATAGGGATATAATAGTAAGCGTCTGTAAGATCGATAGAGGTGGTGACGGCCCCACGGGGAAGTAGGGTCCGCACCTCTGTGAGATCCGTGAGCATCTTGAACTTGTCGCAGCGGATGGCTAAGTTTAAGCGGGACAAGTCTAAGATTACTCTTCTTTTTTTGTGAGCCTTTCTTTGGCACGCTGAACAAGCGACCTTGAACTTTTAATCTCTTGACTCTTACTATAGCTCCTTTCTGAAGGAGGTCCTCTGCGTACTCTGTCAATTCCTGGAAGGAAAGTTGACGGAAAGGTCGGATGGATGGTGGGTTCGTCAACCAGCTCCAACCCAGGCCTTTTGACACTATGCTCTGAGCCCATTCGCTGAAGTTCCACCGGTGACGAAAGTGGAACAGCCTCCCTCCTACCTGAAGTTCTTCATTGGTTCTGGTAACGCCTCGGCCTCCTCTGAAGTGTTTTCCCCTGTTAAAGGGGCCTCCCGATCCTCTCCCACGAAAGGAACGCTTACCCTCTGCCTCCCTTACCCGAGCGGTTCATACTTCTGTGAAGCTTGACTCTCGAAGGCTTGATTGTAAGCTGGAGAGATGGCGTAAGAGGTGGAGGGCTGAGGTTGAGGGGATATCACATAAATTGGCTGTGATTGAGCCTTAGAGGTGGAAGGTTGGGCTGTTTGCACTAAGGGCACCGCTGGAACTGCTGAGAAAGCGTGACTGCTTCTTCTGGTAAGGATGGAAGCGCCTAGGTTTCCCCCGACCCTACCTTTATTTGGTGTTAGGTCTTGTCTCCTCTTAGCTGTAAGGCCCCCCAACGGTCCTTAAGGCTCTGGTTCAGCCTCGTAGCCTCCGACTGAACTTCCTTCACCATAGTTTCTGGGAAGAGATCTGCTCCCCAGATGTTAGACGAGAGCAACCTATTCGGTTCATGTCGAATGGTTGCCTCTTGTAGGACATGCTTCCGACAATTCGTTCTAGCAGTGGCAAACTCAAACATATCTGACTGTACCGTTTGAGTCAGTGCTTTGGTCATGAGCTTAAAAAAGCGGTTCTGAACCATAAGCTATGGTTGCTACCTCGGACATAGCCATAGAATTAATTGATCTGGCTAGTCGCGACTTTGCGTCAATTCAGCTGAATAAGGTTATCTGGGAGCCTGGGTAGCTTTTCACCAAAGCTGCTCCATAGCACAGTCCGGTTTGAGTTTGCCAGCTGAGAAGGTGTTTGGCAAGTCCTCCCACAATTCTCCGGCCGAGGGGAGAGCAACGGAGATGTGGGATCTGCTTCCTTTAGTTGAGGCATGGGGTCCCCCTTCTGGGCCGCTGGATGGTAGACCTCGCGATCTTTGTCAGGAACGGGAGCGGGGTACTCTCATCCATTGTGAAAATGGTAAAGGGACTCTTGAAAGGATGTATCCTGGTATTGGAACAATCCATGTCCTCTAAACATCTGAGCCATTCTCTCTGAGCCTGGTCTCGTGAATAGAGGACTGTCTCCTTGGGCACCCTATCATCCCGAACCATGGCTGAAGCTGTAAGCCTAGCGTAGCCTATGAACGGAGGCTGGAGGTCTACCGGGAAGAAACTCGAAGTCCTCTATCCTTCGAGTTCCGAATTCCGGTATGGAAATAAGACCGTCTTGGAAGGGGGCGTATGACGCTACTCTCCATGGATTGTTCATCGAGAACGGAGGTAGCGAGTCATACGGAGGAAGCTGAGTTCCACTCGTATTGGAAAGTGAGGAGAGGCTAGAGGGACTTCTCTCAGCCCGGCTATAATGGAGTCCCTGGGAGGTAATCCTATCCGACAGACGAGATCATATTTGCTCCATGCTACTCTTTAGGGACCCAACCAGGTCGCCCACCTGTTGCAACAGGCCAGTGTTGGAGTCCAAGGCCGGAGCTGCTGTGGAGGTGGAGGGGTGGCTCTGATTGGAACCAAGGGTAGCGGAGCTGGTGACTCTGCCGGGGTGCGAGATCTCTCTCTGGAGGATTTACTCCTCGAGGACTTAGAGCCGGAGCTAGAAGTTTTAGACTTGTCTGCTCCGGGATTCGCAGCCGGAGACTTACGTGAGGAGGATGACGCCGAAGTCGACTTCTTAGAAGACGACGACGTCTTAGACAAGGATTTCACTGCTTGACCCTTGACCTTAGGTCTAACCGAAGCGTCAGGAGGAGTATACAATTCATCACCTGTAAAACCCTTGGAAGGATGGAGAGGTTGCAGGAGTAGAAGAAACAGTCACACCCAAGGGTGACCCTTGGGTGTCCACCTACACCTCGACCAACAGGTCGTCTACACCTACCATAGGTTCTACATTAATATCTAAAGTCGCGACGTCTGTGGAGATATCCTGGTCTTGATCAGTTAATGAGGCAGCCAGCTGTTGTTGGATGAAGGCGATAGTAGGGGCCGCCTCTACTGGGTCGACGTATCCTGTCGCCCTTGCCTCCGGGGAAGATTAACAGCGCCAACCGCTTCTCCAAGATGTAAGGCATACCCTTGCGGCGTTCTTCCCAAAACCGCCGACCCAGCCCGCAGGGTTGCCAGTGCGGTATCTTTCACTGCCGGCGCCTGGAAGAGAGGGCGCAGGTTAGATTTTAAGAATCACTTAAACTAAAACTTAAATATAACTTAAACTTAGATGCCTTAAGTTAAAGTGGATGATGAAAACTTAAGCACTAAAATAGAAGCGGAGCAGCTACCGGAGATGGAATACTCACCCCTTCTAAAAGCTGGCTCCACCAGATCGTAAACCATATGGTACACGTCTCATGGTACCAGACCTGGATGTCCCCGTGCAGAGTCGCGCATGGAGCATGGGACCGGCAAACTTCGTGTCCACATGGGTCCTGAAGTGTGGCGGCGCATCCCGGATGCTCACAGTTGGTGGCCGTAAGTGGGAAGACACATGAGTATCTTAAAGAATAACACTTACAGGCTAAAGGACAGAAGAACTCCGTTGCATGCCGGAGCTCGGGAAAAATTTGAGCATAACCCCCCCCTGCCCCGCCTGAATAGGCTGATATCCGGCGAGAATCCGGTAAAAACATGTAGGGGAGGGGGGGAAAAGGTTAAGGTACTTAAGATCAAATTATAGTTAATCTAAAAACTCTTAAACCTAAAACTCAAACGAACCGGAACAAGTCCAGTGCGTAGCGGAGTGTAGTAACTCAGCAATACGGTACGGTTAGCATGGGACCCACTGTATGTTCCGGTCCACCCTACTGGGTGGACAAACAAATTCCCGCTAGATGCCAGGACTCCGATCATGAAAGGAGACCCCTAGCAAGATCGGGAAGAGCGAGGAGGACATACAGGCTCGAGCGAACCGGAGCGACAAGGAAGCAACGGATGGGGGGAAAGGCCAGTACCCCCATCACATCACCACCGGCCGGACCGAGAAGCCGGAGAGGTCGCGTCCAGTCTGGGTCTGTCCCGTCTGGCCCTGCCCCTCCGCCTGGGGGGAGAGAGGGAGGCATGCTCGGGTATGAGGAGCGAGCGTGGGCAGACTGCCCCAACCCCCCCCTTCCCCCGACTCTATGGAAGAGCGGGAGGAGGGGGAAGGGGACTGGGCAGGCGTTCTGGCTGTCTCGTGATCGCGTAGTGACCACGAGACGGTAAGGCTAAAAATAAGACAACTAACCTAGGACCAACCAACTGATCAGAGAGATGCTATCGGGAAGCAACTGAACTGAAAAGCGGTAGCAAAGAGACCCACTGGCCAAAACCGACTGATCAGAGATGCTATAGGGAAGCAACCGAACTGAAGAGGCGGTAGCATAGGCTCAAGGAGCCAGGACCTAGGCTAAGCCAGACGCCCAACTAACCTAACCATAACAAAATACATGGTATAATAAAATAAATAAAAGAAAGCAGGATAAAACAATAAAAGTAGGAGAGAAAATCCAGGCGTGTACGACTAACCCGAAGGAAAGTTCTACCCACCTCAAAGCTAGTCAGAGGCCGATACTAAGAGCAGGGGACTAGGGTCTTCTGGAAAGAAGAAGCCTACATAAGGTAAAAGACATGCATGCATGACCAACTGAGTAGACAGTACCCTAAGTTAAAACACTGGATAATCAAATATAGAGCGTACAAAGAGAATGGGATGTTCTAGGTATGGGAGACCGAGAACGAACCCACCACGCGGCAGAACCATGCTGCCATGCTTCCGACCCCGAGTACGTATTTTATACCTAAAAAACGGCAAATACTAACCGAGGGCCGGAAAAACAGACTAACCATAAATACTGAGTACTTAACTTAGCTGCTGCAATAGCTGCACGCTCCATCATAGATAAATCCAACGAAGGGCACAAAAACACAGAGGGAAAAATATCACGTCCGCTCGTGAGGTGCTAACTGAAAAGGATGGCCACTAGAGGCGCAGCAGCGGCAGCATGGGATGAGTAGTAGTAGTACGAGCGGCTCACTCTGTGGGTCGGCTCTCCTCATGGAGGGTTTTGTTGTGGGAGATTTCTATTGGTATTGGCTCGTGGTAGTGGTCTCACTCGCCTAGTGTTCATACCGACACCCTCATGGAGGGTGAGCGAGTCAGTTATACTGACCTTTTTCTTTATTTTATTTATCTCTGGTATGTGTTAGTACATTTACCCTATGAAATAATAGATTAAACGGATATTTCGCGCAGCGACACGAGCTGAGCCCAGAAATAAATAACAAGTATTCCAGGTGATGAATGAATGAAGGAAGTGCTAAGAAAACTTACTACTAGTGAGGCATCGCTACTAGCAAGTAGCAGGTTTGGCAGGCTTCGTGGTGCCAAACTATAAAATCCTCCACTTTCACTGCACATCCTGCATGAGAGCGGCATACTAAATGGCCGCACGGGTCTTGGAGGGACGGCACTGCACCCAATCTCCTGGCAGCACAACATCTGTAAGTCAAAGGATACATGAGTACCAATGACAAACCTCCGGTGGTATAAAATGCAAAATGTCCGTGGCGGGTGCCGGAGTAGGACCAACGGATAGAGTTCTACGTATAAGTGGCATCAAAAGAATGCCGGAGTAAGCTCTAATGCTCGCTCCGTATGAATATTACGTAGAAAAGTTACGAGGGGGGAAGAAAGTCTCTGCCTCCGCCTAAGCTCACTTGTTATATGGTTAAAAATAGACTCCGTAGGGCCCGGAGTTAATTAATATTGAGTGAGGCAATGTCAAAACCTTCTAATGAAGCAAGGGAGGGTAGTGCAAGAGGCGGAAATAAAAAACCCCCGGAGTAACGCAAAAGGTTCTAACAATAAAATTATTAAAAATAAAAATAAAAACCCATCATATTAGTAAGTGCTCGTGTAAACTATCCTAAGTGGATAGGCACCCAGTGGTTCCCTCCCCCCCTCTCTATGTTCGGTAGCGGCGGATAGACACCTGCCAGGACTGAACTGGGGGGAAAGGGTAGGGAAGTACGTGGGGTAGGGGAGCCCTCCCCCGAGCGGCCAGTTAAGGACGGAGAAAGTAGGGGGAGGAGTCCCGAGCCCCCGAGACACATGACGAGTGAGAACACCAGTAGGGGGGAGCTCCCCACCAGCCCCGTGAGTCACCCCCTCTCATGCAGACTCGGACGCTAGCTGTGAGAAACGAGTCATCACCCATCGACGTGTGGATGGCAATGTATGGAGGGGGAAATGGGGGGACGGGTGGGGGTGGATCCCGTAACCGGGTGGGTGGGCTCACCGCGATTGACCAGTGGTCTTCCAGCCAGGTGATAAACACGAGGTGGGGAAGAGCCGTCGGAACACATCAATATCATGATATATATAGATTACTTATAATAAATCATCAAATAATAAATTAAAGCGATATCTTAAAGCTAGGCTAACACGGGGAACACGAAGCTAAGCAATCAGAAGAATATGGCTAATCGCCGATCCAAAGAAAGGGGTATGTTAGCCTAATCTAACCTCTAGTTCAAGAAAACGGGGGTAGGCTAATCACAATCGACAATTGGGGTATGAAAGCCTAACCTAACGGTAAAAATAGTGATAACAGGGAAATAAGGTAATCTCCATACCGAAGCATGGTGTATGTAGCCCAACCTAGTACCTACAATATTATAATTGGTAATCAGGAATAGAGAAGGTAAGAGGGAACATCAGAATAATAAGATGATATAACACTCAAAAACCAGACTGATAAAAGTCCTAAAAACAACGTTAAGGCGTAGCTAGACTAAGCCCGAAACGTGCGGTCGGAGCGTGCCCGTGGAGGCCTAAATAATAAGCTAACTGCATAAAAGATATAGAGGGACTATGTGTAAGTAACAATATTAAAGTACTGTGAGAAAGGGAAATCCCAACGGTATGGAAGACGAAAGAGAGAACCCGTACCGCCATGCGGTTGAGTGGCATACCGGCCGATAAGGCTCCGAATATATAAAAAACACGAAGATCATCTACAATGAGATCAGTAACCCCAAACAGTACTTAACTTAGAAGCAGAAGCTGAAGACATCTTGAAATAAATGATAAATCCAGAATAAGCGAATACACAGCACAGAAAAATTTTAACGTGTGATGGTAAAGCGCGCTATCGAAGGAATGACGTCTCAGGCGTCGGAGGCGCTCACGGTAGTAGTAGACGGGAGCTGTAGCACGGCTCCTCGTAGTTCGGGGTTTTGTCGAAGGAAGAAGCTAAATGGCAAGGGACCCCTGTAGTGATTCCACTCGCTCCTTACTATACCGACACTTCTATTAGAGGTGAGCGAGCCATTTATCTTGGCATTATATTGTTTCTTTTTCTCTAGGATGAATAGCAATATTTATTCCTAAGAAATAGTATCAAAAGGAACCATTTTCACAGGGCGACACAGGTTAAGCTCAGAAATGGATATTGTTATGATACAATAAAGTTTTGTACATACTTACCCGGCAGATATACAGGCGGTCCCCGGGTTACGACGGTTCCGGCTTACGACGTTCCGAGGTTACGACGCTTTTTCCTTAAATATTCAATGGAAAATACCGTCCTGGTTACGACGCTTGTTCCGAGGTTACGACGCTGACAGCTTCCGACGCTCCGAGTTAACGACGCTTTTAAAAAACGCATACTATGATAAAAATCCTTTATGTTTAGCAGAGTATATTATAAAAATAAGTTTCTGGTTAGATTACAACAAAAAATTTTGAGATTATGATGATTTTCGACACTTTTTATGTTGTATTTTTCTATGTTTTTTAGTGACGCCTCATATGCGGAACTAGTTTCCGAGCGAATGAATACATACTAGTTTACATATAACAGTCCAAAAGCGCAAATAATGAAAAAATCATTGCTTGTTTCCAGTAATAATAACAAAACGAAGTTTCTGGTTAGATTACAACGCAAATTCCAAGTATCCAAAAGAGAGACATTATCCAGTAATTTGATCAGAGAGAGAGAGGAGAGAGAGAGAGAGAGAGAGAGAGAGAGAGAGAGAGAGAGAGAGAGAGAGAGAGAGAGGCGTCTTCCGACGCTCCGAGTTAACGACGCTTTAAAAACGCATACTATGATAAAAATCCTTTATAGTTTAGCACAGTATATTAATAAAAAAGAAGTTTCTTTTAGTTTCGGTTAGATTACAACTAAGCACGCAGATTTTTCCAGTATCCAAAGAGAGCACATTAATCCCTCAGTAATTTGATCAGAGAGAGAGGAGAAAGAGAGAGTTGAGAGAGTAGAGAGAGAGAGAGAGAGAGAGAGAGAGAGGCGTCTTCCGACGCTCCGAGTTTAAGGACAGAGAAAGTGTTTCGTTTCGTTAAACGTCCTCTGACTCATGCAGTATAATGTTTTGTTGATACTAAAATAATATAAGCCTCCATTTAAAGATACGTTTACTTTATTAGTCTATATGATCGTAAATATTAATCAACTGTTCTTGTAGAACTCAATATTTGGCAAAATCGAAGTATCCAAAGAGAGACATTATCCAGTACGTAATTTGATCAGAGAGAGAGAGAGAGAGAGAGAGAGAGAGACGCTTGGCAACAATGGTCTCGGGGGTTTTTATAGCTTCCTTCTGCTTGATGATCGTGGATATTGTAGAAGGATTTCGACCATACTCGTTTGCCAAATCGACGATACGAAACGCCACGTTCATGCTTTGCTTATAATTTTCATGTTTTGCTTCCATCGAAATCATTTTCTTGGTTTTTCTTTTTTTTATCACCTGCTTTGTCTTTACTTTGAGACCCAGGTTAATAATAAAATAGACAAAATAACACGAAAAATAGGCGCAAATACAACGAACTAAACAACGACGTGTTAACATGCAGCACCAACAAACAAACAGACTAAACGCCATTTATCGGTCGCCTATACAACTAACACTCATCGCAAAATCGTATCTCAAATATTTCGTTGTATATCAAAGCTTGTATTTTCGCAAATTTTCTGTTATATCTCAAAACTTGTATATTAGGGCAATCGTATGTCAAGTTTCCATTGGTAATTTGATCAGATGAGAGAGAGAGAGAGAGAGAGAGAGAGAGAGAGATGAGAGAGAGAGAGATGAGAGAGAGAGACGCTTGGCAACAATGGTCTCGGGGATTGACGTAACGTTTATTTTCTGAACAGATAGGACAGAGAAGTGTTCGTTTCATTAAACGGCCTCTGATCATGGCAGGAATGTTTTGTGATACTATAATATAGCCTATTTAAAGATACATTTACTTTATTTAATTAGTCTATAATGATACGTAAATAGTAATCAGCTGTTCTTGTAGCCCTCAAGATTTTGCAAAATCACTCCAGGTTGTACATAAAACTTCAAGAATGTGTGTCACCAGAGGATTACAATAGTTTTTACCTTCAAGAACCAGCATTCTTTTATGAAAATAATCCAGGTTGTACATAAAACTACAGGAAACAACATGTAGTGTAACCAAAGGATTTACAAGTAAGGTTTTTATAACTTTTTATTAGTTTAAGACATATTTCCAAGCGTCGTTCCGGCTCACGACGATTTTCGGCTTACGACGCGTCTCAAGAACGGAACCCCCGTCGTAACCCGGGGACTGCCTGTATACGATTAATGCCCGCCCAGCCTCCCCTCAGGAGACAGGTGGAAGAGAAAATCTAATTAGAAAATGGGAATGGTTCCTAGTCCCGCCACCTAGCGGCGGGAGGGTAGATCACCTGACCTACCTGTAGCGTGTACCGCGAAATTTGAATTTCTATCGGGTAACGTCGGAGACTATAGCTAAGTATATATCTGCCAGGTAAGTATGTACAAAACTTTATTGTATCATAACAATATCATATTAAGCATAGGAATAGGAGAGAAGTACAGTGTTCCCCCTGTATTCATGGGAGATAGGTACCAGATCCCCCAGCAAATAGCTAGAACCCACAAATAGTTGAAATCCTTTTAAAAATGCTTAAAACTGCCTATTTTTTGTTAGGTAAAACTCAAGAAAAAACCACTAAAAATGTTTATAGTTCCTGGTTTTTTAATAGTTTTATCACAAAATTGCATTTTATGATGAAATTGATAAGAAAAACCAACCCCAGGATTTTTGATATCTCAAAAAATACAGCGAATAGGTGAATTCTCTTTGAATAATGGGGGGTATATGTTCCAGAGAGAAATCTTCGAATCCGGAGTCTGCGAATACAAGGGTTTCGCTGTAGATAGGAACAAAAAGTATTAGTGAAAGTATTGATGTGGAACAAGTAGTCAATAAGTGTTCCTGATGGAACACCAGAGCATCCTTACACACTGGTGCTTACACACAATCCTCCTACCTTCTCTCCATCCTTATCCTTTTTCTTGTACTGTTCATCCTAAAATGTAATAAGATTTTCAGTTCCTTGTGGCATCCATAGCTCAATTTGTAATACGTATGTCAAAGAACTAGGCTTATGGCACCAACTGTCATGCATTCTTAGACCCTGAAAGAGGGTATAGCTGCTCCCACCCTCTCTGTGAAGGAGCCCAGTGTTTGTTCAAAGGAAGGCTGAAAAATGCTGTTATGGAAGAGTGATATGGTAGTTGCATTTGACAATATCTTTGAGGGTGTGTGTATATTTATGGGTCCTTCGTCTACTTTTATCAGTCCTCCTTCTTAGGCACTTATTATTATTACAGTGTTCCCCCATATTTATGGGGGATAGGTACCAGACCACCTGCAAATAGCTAGAACCCACGAATAGTTGAAACCCCCATCAAAATCGCTTAAAACTGCCTATTTGTTTTTTATATAGTTTTATCACAAAAATGCATTATTTATGATGAATCTTACCTACTGTTAAAGTTAGCTTTATCTCCACACCAATTAGGTGACTTGGCATTCAACGAAAAAATCTAATGACTACCTGGATGTCTGTCTAATTTACCTGTTCTCCACCAGGTGTGTTTCGAGTGTTTCAGCTCTTGTCAAATTCTTCTTGCCGCCATTGCGTTAGGCGATTGTTAGTATTCTATGAAGTTTTACACCTGTTTATGGTATTGTTATTTCATTTTCCTAGGATATCTTTCACCGGAAGAAAACCAATAACATCAGGCTAGTAGGAATATTTTGGTGTCAGCAGGGTGTTTGGAATTTGCAGTAGATCACATTCGGTTTGTACTGTTGCAAGGTTAGTACCGAGTGTGATCTTGGAAATCAATGTGAAGAATGTAGGGAATTTTTCTGATAAATTTATGCCTGAATATGTCAGATATATGAAAGAAGGGAAACTAATAGATTACAAAAGCAATTAGTTAGGTCAGGACTTAAACCTGTCAGAATTATCCTACCTAGTATCCTCTTCATCTGCAGCTATCCCTGCTACTAGCAGTTGGTAGTGGTAGTATTGACTTCCTTTGTAGCTCTGCCTTCTGCTCCCCAATCGGTTCAGGAAAAGCGTATCGAGAAGTTAGAACATAACATTAAACCTATTTTTAGTTCTAATACAAGTGGAACTGAGTTTGTGACGGGAACGTTCTGAATCCGTTCATAATAGTGTGCAATCTGTTTTGTGTTCCCCTGTTAGAAGTAAGGTGTTGGTTTCCTCATCTGTATGTAGCCCCAGCCTAGGACTGCCCTGCGACGGTGTTGTTCGCTCCCAGGGAACATGGTCCGTTTTCGGGACGACGGGGTTTGGTGCTCTCCAACTCCAATTCCTGCTTTGCCCTTTTCATAGTCTGAATCTCGTTTAAAGCATTCACCTAAGGATCGATTGGTAAACGTTAATCCTCGCTTCATAGGCACATTTTGCTGTCATAACACCTAGTTTGAGGGGTTAGCATGCATAGGATTATTAATATAATAATTTTAAGTATAGACAGTTATTGAGAGGATAATCTATCTTGTGAGTTTTACACATACCAATATTATGTTGACTCAGTCAACTGTTAACCGATCACTCATGTTTTGGGTATTCTAAATTCTTGTCTGCTATCCTATTCCTCTTTTTTTGTAATGCTTGTGTTTTTTCTTTGCCTGCTTTTTCTTCAGCTATTAGCAAATCTCTTACTACGGCTTCAATTAATGTTTCTCTTTCAAGTCTACAGTGTCTATAGTATCTGAGGTTCTCTCCAAGTTAGATATTATTCTAGCTTCAGAGCTTTCTAGTGACGTGTTTTATAGAAATGCTTTCAAGTATGTACGTTTGCTTTTGATGTTTTCAAGTATATACGTTTGCTTTTGGATGAGGCGGGAGAGTCGTCGTAACTCCTCTTCTACCGCCTTCCAATTTTTCCCCTTTTCTTACGCCTTGTTTTTCTTTCCCTCAGTTGACTCGTGAGACATTGTTGACTTGTGTGAACGTAGTTGACTCATGTGGACTTGGCTGAGTCCTGACTCATGAGTCGCTTAAGACTGTTTTCCTTTTGTCAAGTCGTGGTGGATGCGATACAGCACTCGGTTCTCTCCAAGTTAGATATTATTCTAGCTTCAGAGCTTTCTAGTGATGTGTTGTATAGAAATGCTTTCAAGTATGTAAGTTTGCTTTTGATGCTTTAAAGTATGTACGTTTGCTTTTAGACGAGGTGGGAGAGTCGTCGTAACTCCTTTCCTACCGCCTTCCTTCCAATCCTTTTCTTTTCTTGCGATTCTTTTCTTTCCCTCAGTTGACTCGTGAGCCATTGTTGACTTGTGTGAACGTAATTGACTCATGTGGACATAGCTGAGTCCTGACTCCTGAGTCGCTTAAGACTGTCTTCCCTTTTATGAGTCGTGGTGCATGCGTACAGCACTCTGCTGCTGTCGCCCCCAATCAACAAGTGTCCCTTTCTGTCACCAAGGGTTGTGAAAAAAGAGCAATCTTTTTAAGCTCTTTTGTTCACCTCCTGTCGGCAGCGTCTCCTCCTGTCGCCCGCTGGTGGAAGAAGTTTGAAATGGAGTTGGAGGAACTTGTTTGGTATGATTGGCGTTTTTTGTTTGCAGCATTACACTTTTGCTGTAGTATCTTCATTTAGTTGAGGAAAGAGGCCACATAGAGAATATATCTTGCTTGTCTTAGCATATTTCAGCGCTCTCTAAATATTGGAGAAGAGAACCAACGCTTTCTCTTATTTGAGTGCATTCCATAACTTTTCTAGTTCTCGATGCACAAATCTCCCTTTAGGTCTGCCTTTACTTGTATTGTTTCTTACAAAGTTGTGGAGAGCCAAAGACTGCCTCTTGTGATACAAACGCTTATGGGCGCTTTAACCATCTATAATGGAAGGTTCAGTTTCTTTCTCTTTCTTGTGGGAAATGAAACTCAAGACTGACAAACATGCTTATGGAGTTTCAGTCTAGCTTGTTGAGTTGTTACCCTTTACTACTCAGTAACTATGTTGTTTCATCTCTGCTTCAGCTTAGAGAAGTGAAGGCGCCAACCCAGTGAGTTTGTGAAGTGAGCTTTAAGGGTTTGGCGCCAGTGGGAGTTTAGCAAGGAAGAGAGTTAACTCATTTCAAATGTCTTCATGCTTGTACTACTCTGTTTGGAAGAAGTGAGAACACTTTGCTTCCTGTCTGATTATGCAGCGGTTGGGTTAGGCAATAAGGGAGTAACTAGTGGTAGTCTTGTTTTATACCTTTCGGGGATAAGTGCGGACAGTACCTCAGGTTTCTGGGATATGGACTGTTGCAACCTCCTGACATGCATGGAGAGACTTAGGACCAGTACCTTACATGTGGAGACAGTGAAGGGGAGCTTGAGATTTTTTTTTTTTTCTTTTTTGGTTGTCCTCCACTGGTTTAATCTCCCTCTTATTGCTTCCTTTGTCTTCTTCAGCAGAAATCTCTCAAAAGTCTCTCTTTTTTTTTTAGTAGGAGTTGTTATATAGAGGGAATGATGGTATATGAGGTATTTCTCTAGGATGAGCTCCATAAGCAACTGGAGTATTCTTGGACATTTTGAGACTGAATAACAGGAAGCGTCCACTCACATACTTTTTGGTTTTCTAGCATGGTTTTAGCGACTTTCCAAAGGACGGTCAGACTTGTGGTACACATGCAGAATGTATTCCACTTACTAATACATCCTTAGTCACAGAAGTTCCTTTAAGATATATTTAGAAGAAAGTATTGCTATTCTGTACATTTTGTTTGGGTTAGTGTACAACCCTCTATACGTTTGTCAGGGACTTTGTTGCCCATTGGTGGAAGGTGTCGACCTAAGGAGCAAGACACTCTTCTACTGAATCAATGATTCAAGTTGGCCAGCTCTGTCAACAGTATTCCAAAGCCCTGTTGCTTCTTCTGGCCCAATTTCTATGCATTATATTTTTAAATTCTCTATATCCCCATTCTTATCTAGTAATGTGGGGATGATACTTAAATTATGCATGCTTGTCAGTCAAGATGAATAGGCTCGTGCTTCTTGAAGAATTTTAGGCCTGAAGGAAACATCCTATATGGTAAGGGCTTTTCCCTTATTAGGAAACATGGCCTCACATGGGATTTTTTCAGATAATCATGCTCAATTAATGTAACAGTTTCGGCATAAGAATTACAACTTACAAATAATGGTCATTAAATTTGTAAATAATCCAGAACCATCTTTGCCTCGCAGACTATAGGAAGGATCCGTAACCAAGAATTGCCCATTTTGTTCTTAAGCCTAAGTCCAGGTTTTGGTTTTCCCTTTGTTGTGTAACACAAACAAAGAGTTTTCAACTTGTGTCGTTACATTTTTTCATGGATCATAGAATATTCAACAGAAACAAAGTCGTGGGAAAGTTTGCTGCTTTTAGTGAAATGAACAACATATTGGTTTGAGCATTCATTGTATGGAAGGACAGTGTTTTGGCAATTGGGGATTCAGAAAGAACAAACTCCCTACTTAGGCCTTACATTTGTAAGTTTGGCAGTTGCTGTGGGGTTTACGGAGCACTCATTTAGACTTACTAGCATGTAGATAACAGGAACACCTGAACAATTACTACTACTTTGATGGCCCTTAGGCTTGAGCAGTGGTTGATTTCTTAAATTTGGCCTAATTCAGACTTATGCATCTCCTTAATTCCTTAGAGATGTTAGAATGTCCCCTCCTAATAATGTGAGCAGGAGTTGTAACTTCATTTAGTGTTAAGTCAATTTGTCGCTTCAGAATAGGATTGACGTGGCTCAGTAGAAGTGCAGTTTGGTTTTACCCGCTCACTACCTTAAGTATATAGAATCATGTTGAAAACAGATCACTATTGGTAGTGGGTAGTCTTTTCTTGAACCGAAGAAAGAGCATTTCTTTGGGGTCTTTAGCTTAAATCTGGGATTTTAATATTTTGGGGGTTGTGAAGGTACAAATTTGTGTAGGAGCGTACCTTAATATTGTAAAGGTATTTATTTTAAGTGACTCGTTTTATAGGGCTTTTGGACCCAAGAACAGGGGTCCCACCCATACTGCTTGTTTCATTCTGGCTGAATGTAGCAGTTTTCTCTGCAAGGCTGCTCTGCACATGTATGAGAGCCTTGTCCCTGAATGGAATCCAACTTCTGGTGGTAGTAAAATCCTGAAAGGATCCAGATCATGAGAATGTTTTGGGTTTGGGTTTCATGCAAGAAACCTTTTAGCTCAAATGGCAGAGAGGATTTTTGTCTAGCTGCATTACCCATCATTCTCTTCTTAATGTGGGAATCAGCTAACTTTAATAGTAGGTAAGATTCATCACAAATAATATAAATTTTCATAACATAACATTTATTATTTAGATACTTACCTACTGTTGAAGTAGACCCCATCAAACCTCCCCACAACTTAGTGGGCTGTCAAGGAGAATTCAGACAAGGGTTAAAACATTTGAAACACACCTGGTGGAGAACAGGTAAGTGAGACAGTCATACAGGCAGCCATTCAATTTTGTGTTTGAGTTCCGACTCTTCCTAATCGGTGTGGAGATATAGCTAACTTTAACAGTGGTAAGTATCCAAATAATAAATTTTATGAAAATTTATATTTCATGATAAAAGCTATAAAAACCCCAGGAATTGTGGATATTTCTCACAGAAAATACCATGAATAAGTGAATTTACCCCCAAAAAGTGGGGGTATATATATGTTCCGAGAGAAATCCGCGAATACCTGAGTCCGCAAATCCGAGTCCATGAATACTGGGGTTTACTGCATGTATTATTATTATATTATTATTATTATTATTATTATTATTGATTATTATTATTATTATTATTATTATTACTATTCTTTATTATTATTATTATTAATATTATTATTTTTATTATTAGTAAATCATTTATTCATCATTCAAAAAAACATCATCTCAGTACGAGAGAGAGAGATAGAGAATTATTATTTTTATTATTTATAATAATTTAGTTTTATTAAACTTAATACTATTAATCAGTATTGGTATTTGAAAATAGTAAATCATTTTTGTATCATTAAAATGTATTTAGTCATGAAAATAACATCAAAATACATCAATTAGTGAATATTATCGAAAAAAAAAATTCTTAGGTGAGTTCTCCATGAATAATTTTTTAGATGGGTTCACACAGAAAAATTTGCGAATAAATGAGTCCGTGAATCGGAGACCCGGAAGTATGTGGGGTCCACTGTATTGTGGTGTCAATCATCATGCCCCTGTACCCAGGTGCATACATTGCATTTGCATCCCTACTGGCCAGGCAGATCTGTTTTGCAACAGGTGAGGGGCAAAGATCATCTAGATTTGGCTGTCTGGCATCTTATTACCAGTTCTGGCTGGGCTGTTTCTGTAGCTGATTCCTTTGTGGTAAATGAGATCACTTGGTCTTGGTGTTCTAGGCCTTTAGACCAGGGGACTCACCCATTTTTAATTATGGGACTTACCCAGTGAATATATGGCTAAGAGTTTCACTCACCCGGCAGTTAAATTTCGAAATTCCTGGGTTGTGGTAATTTTCTGTTTTGTTTTTGGCTAGGTAACAATGACCCTGCCCAATTTCGGGGAGAGGAACCACTTGCCGGCTAATGGCTGCATTGGTTGTCAGCTGCATTTTCTGGAATTCTTGACTTTTCCTTTTGTTTATCACCATTTGGTGAAGTTTTATTTGCATTGTGTTGACCAGTTCGGTGATATCTATTGAGATTTAGGTTGTTTTTACTTGAAGAACTAGTTTTTTTTTTTTTTTAATTTGCTTACCGACTTTTCTCTTTATTTCTTTATTCACAACTTGTTGGACTCTAGTGTTGCTAACATTAGGTGTTGTGTGAATGGTTGTAAGACTAGATTGACCAAAGAGTCTTACGATACACACACCTGGTGTTCAACTTGTTGTGAACAAGTATGTTCTGAGGATATAAGATGTAATGAATGTGTTGATTGGGATGCGAGAACATGGAGGAACTTAGAATCTCCTTTAAGAAAATTGGATAGAGATAGAAAGAGAGAGGCTTTATCTAGAGCTAGTTCAAAAATCAACTAGTCAGGATCGTTGGATTCGAATGTTCCTGTTATTCCTTTAGCCCCATTTCCCAGTTCTCTTTCTGTACCACCTTCTCAAGGTTCAGGCTCCCACACTTCCGATCCCAACCCATCGCCAGTCTTGAAGAAAGCTTGAAAAATGCTCTTCACTGTTAGTTCAGATGATGGAGCAACTTGGTTCATCAGTGAAAATCCTGATGGACAAGGCAAAAAGTGACAGTGCAGTGTTAGTGATGGAGGTGGCTGTTTGTGCCCATCGACTCTCCCAGGCTGGAGGTCATTGGCATACTCCCCAGTACTCCCATGTACTGGGGAGTATGCCAATGACCTGGTATTCCAGGGAGATTGGTAGGGTCTGCCCCCTTCAGTTCTACCTGTTGTAGTTAACCCGGTTGCAACTGGGAACCACTGGAAAGGTCAGTGGCGCTCAAGCAGCGTAAAGTCTCGGGCTCTTAAGAGGGCCCTACAGATGTAGCAGTGCCTCCTGTGTTTCCTGTAAAGAGGTATAGAGTACCGCACCCATCTTGCAGCCAATGGGACAGTTTGGAGCAATTTTTTTCTGATTGCCTCTCAGAAGATGATGTTCCTCCAGCTCCCAAGACTCATCGTAGTTCAACTGCCCAACATCAGGATTCAGTATTTGCAGCTCCTGTTCCTGCAGCTCTCCGACTCTCCTGCACTGTCGGAAGCAGTCCTATCAACAAGTGCCAGGTAGCCTGCTTGTGTGGAGTCACAGCAAGGTGCTGTTGTGCCTGAGCGCCCATCGGTGCCTCCTCCTCCGGTAGCTCCCACTGTTTCAACCAAAGTGGACCCTATTCAGTTGAAACTGATACCATTTTGACTTTACTTATTGAAGTTCCCTCGACACCTCAAACACCCACGATGTCTCAAGCGTCCACTTTGGCTCAGGTGCCAGTAGTGGGTAGGACACTGCAAGCGCCCATAGGTGTGAAACCTCCTCAGGCACCCATAGTAGCTCTGAGTGCCTCAGTGGCATGACCAGGATGGTCTTGACCTGCTGCCTCGGTGGCCACGAGTTCGATTCTCAGGCATTCCATTGAGTAGTTAGAGATGTGTATTTCTGGTGATAGAAGTTCACTCTCGACGTTGGTTTCAGAAGTCACAATAAAGCCGTTGGTCCCATTGCTGAATAACCACTGGTTCCATGTAACATACAAACACCATACGAACAAACATAGTAGCTCTGACTCCCCAGGCTCCTCTGGTTGCAGATATGACTCAGGCTCCCACCAGGTCTTTGTCCTGTTTCATCTGAAGAGGAAGAGGTAGACGATGAAGCTGCCTCTTCCCTGTATGTTGCCTTAATGAAGTTCCTTTTGGCCTCTTGTCATATTTTTTTTTCGCTTACAACTCCCTCATTGTCCACATCAACTTTAGTGATGGATATACCTTCTTCTGCTTCCTCCAACATACCGAAAATGGTTCTTTCTCCTTTGGCAAAGAAAGCCTTCAAGGACATAGAAGCTTGACTAGCAAATGAGGGATCAAGGCAGAAATTTTGTTGTTTTCTTCCCTCTAGGATATCGAGGTGGAGGTATCTCCCGTTTACTACCAAGGAAGCGCCTTCCTTGGGTATCTGTGCCTCTTCCCAAGGAGACTTCTCGAGGTTAGTAGATTCGGCTGGACGTTCTGCTTATTCTTTGGCGAAGATTCTGCTTTCGGCCTCAGAACTAGCGCATATCCTGAAGAACATCCTCAAAGTGTTTGAAGTATTGAACTTTCTTGATTGGGCAGTGGGTGCCTTGGCTTGCAAAATTAGATCTTGCTCAGTCTTGCCAGAGAACTTTTCATAGGACTGGTTGGGAGTGTTGGCTTGTATTGACAGGAATCACAGACAGCTCCCATGAGCTAGCTTCCTCCCTTTATATGCCGGGCACTCTGAAGAAGAGGCAGCTCTGGTGCTTCCATACCTCTTAGGGAGTTATGTTGACCCAAAGATCGGCGTTGTTGTACAGGCAGTCCCTGATAAGTGAAAACCACTACTATTACCCGAAACTGCAGTTTATGGCATTTATGGCTCCGATAAACTGGTTAATGGTGCCTATGTTAGGTATGTTATGGCATAACTCTATTATCAGTGCCTTATGGCACTGATAACCGAACATGGCATGTTATGGACTATAAATCACCGCCGGATTTTATGGCATTAGACAAGCCCCAGAAAACCAGGGAACTGCCTGTGTTCACCATTGGATAAAAAGAACCTGTTCCCCCAGTCCACAGTCCTTGACATAGTTTCTGAGTTGCAGAAGAAAAGCAGTCAGGATCTTCTTGCTCAGTCCTCCAAGAGACCAAAGGAGGCTCCTGCTGTAAGGTATGGAAGCAGTCTTTTCCTTCGAGCTTGCAGTCCTTTCAGTCCAGACCAAGATCCTTCTCCCATTTCAGCGATAAGTACTCGCTCTGCCTTGAATGCAGTCAAGAAAACTTGTGCTAAAGGTCCCTCTCACAAGTGAGGAGACCATTCTCCGTGTACAAGTCTGACCCAGACTTCTCTCATTTTGGGAAGTTAGGCAGAAAAAGTGAGCAGAAGCCAGGATAGTGAAGGTTCTGAAAGGAGGTTACATCATCCCCTTTGTGAAAATGCCTCCCTTGGTCAATTTGCGTATTCACAAGGGTCAGAGAGGTTTTCCAGAGCTTGAAGAAGTTCTCTCTCTTTCTATAAAGGGGGGCCCAATAGAGCCAGTGCAGGACCTTCATTCTCTAGGTTTTTAGAACTGTCTGTTCGTGTCCCCAAGTCAGCAAGGGGGCTGAGGCCCGTCTTGGAATGTCAGCGCTCTCAACGTCTTCGTCTTGAAAACAAAATTCAAGATGGAAACAAACCAGTCAGTTCTGTCATTCATTCGCCCAGGGGAGTGGATGATGTCCTTAGACTTAATGGATGTGTATTTCCATGTACCTATTCATCTTAGTTCAATGAAGTACCTCAGGTTTGTGTTCGAGGGTAAGACTTATCAATTTCAGGCTCTCTGCTTCGGTCTTATGACGCCACCTCAGGTTTTCACAAGAGTGATGGCTCCTATCACAAAGTGGCTGCACCTACAGGGGATAAGAATCTCCCTGTATTTGGACAACTGGCTTCTCAGAGCCCATTTGGAGAGTCAGTGCATGGAGGATCTCAGGAACACACTTTGTTATTACAAGAATTAGGTATTCTAGTGAAACCACCAGAAACCCAAATAAACCCCCCCTCTGAGAGTTAAATATTTGGGGATGGTAATAGTATCTCAGGATTTTTGGGTTTTTCTGACACCGAAAAGGATAGAATCTTGCCTAAAGAAAGGTCCAGGAGATTCTTTCTCTGGAAGAATGCTCAACCAACAATTGGATGAGCCTTCTCAGTTTTATATCGTCAATGGAACAGTTCGTACACCTGGGCAAATTACTTCTCAAGACCCTTGCAGTACTTTTTGAAAGCAAGCTGGAACAGGAAGGTCCTTCCAGACTTGTATGTCTGTCCAGTGATAAGAGGAATAAAGGAGGACCTTCTCCAGTGGAACTTCAAGGAGAGATATTCGCAAGAAAAGTCCCTTTTTCCATTGAGCCCCTGCCTGAACTACTTCTAAGATGTATCGGACCTGGGATGTGTCGTTCTTTTAGAGAAGAGCGAGGCGTCAGGGATATGGTCCCCGGAACTAAAGTCTTTTCATATAAATGTGAAAGAACTAAAGGCTGTGCATTTAGGCCTTCAGTCCTCCTCTCAAGAAGTAAAGAACAAGACAATTTTAGTCCCCTTGGATAACATGACAACACTCTCTTAGATAGCAAAGCAAGGAGGGACTTGGTCTTTCTCTCTGTAAAAGGTAGTGAGAGAACTCTTCTGGGCAGACCAGAACGAGACTGGAATAATTACTAGGTTTGTTCAAGGAAGGATTAATGTATTAGCAGTCGAGCTAAGCCATAGGGGACAAGTCCTCTCGACGGAATGGAGCTTGGATCCACTGGTCTGCTTAGACCTGTGAAAGGTTTGGGGAAAACCGATGATGGACCTATTTGCCTTGTCTTGGAACCATTGTCTTCCTCTGTGTTGTTTGCCAGTACCAGATCCCCAGGCCTGGTCAGTAGATGCTTTTCTCTTGGACTGGTTGAACAAAGATTTTTATGCCTTTCCCCCCCATTCAATTTGATAAGACAAGTGTTAAACAAGTTTCTGTTACACCAGAATATGTCTCTAATTCTGATAGCACCTTTCTGGCTGCTAAGGAATGGTTCCCAATGTCATCAACCACCAAGTGGACTTCCCAAGGCTGCTTCCTCAAAAGAGGTAGCTGCAGACAACCATACTTCCAGAGGTTCCACCAAGGCCTGTCTTCTCTGGCCCTGACAGGCTTCAAACTGTCAAGAATCTCCTTAGAAAGAAAGGATTTTCTAAAGTGGCTGCAGAGGCAATCGCTAGATGCAGAAGGCAATCCTCTAATGACGTCTATCAGAGTAAGTGAAAGATCTTCAAAGAGTGGTGCAGGATAGCCAATGTCTCCTCTTCTCAGAACTCTGTGACCCAAATAGCTGACTTCTCTTTCAGGGCATAAAACAAACTGAGCTCTTTGCCAAGTGGTTTCTCTCCCTGAAAGTGGGCTGGGTCATTTGTTACCTAGCCAAAACAAAGCAAATTAGCACGACCCGCAAATTTTAGAATTTAACTGCCAGGGCAAGTGAAATGCTTAGCTATTTAATTACTGGTAAGTGTAATTATAACTTTATTTTATTATAAAAATTTCATTTTTGGGGCATTGGTTTGCTATCCTCTTTCCTACAAACCTTCCCCAGGTTACACTTATTCATCAGAACTTCAGGAGATACCTTTCCTTCATGAGTGGAAGGACTGAATTTCAGTTCAAGGTGCTATACTTCAGACTGGTCATGGCCTCTCTGGAATTCACTTGGTTATCATGTTGCTGTTGGCTTGGACCTGTTGAGGGTAATTCACTTGTTATGATACCATGAAGGTGCAGTTACTTAAGGGTTTAGTATTTTCTTTCTCACTTTCAATGATGGTCTATGGATCCTAATGAACTCTGATAAACACTGGGACCTCCAGCTAAAACATTAGATGAAGTACTTGGGCCTGGTGATAGATCTGGGATCAGCAAGAGTTTCATGTAGGCTGTCCAATCAGCTTGCTCAGGGAGGTCACAGTGCTATCCTTGTCCTGAATGGACTCACCAGCTTGGCTTTGACAAGTCACTCACCTGTTAGGTGCTTGAAGTAGCAGGACTTCTCATTTCAGACACCCTACTCCCCATAACCTTTGCCCCCTTTGCCCCATAACCATGGAGGTGGGGATCGTCTGGATGACATGACCATCAGAGCGGGAGTTGTTGAAATTTCTCCTCTGGAGGTTATCTGTTCTTGGAAACATTTAGGAAGGGATGTCACACACACACACACTTGGAGGGTTGGAGTGAGGACTGTACTGTAGACAAACTAAATCTTTACATTAATATCCATGAGATTTGAAAACAGTGTTATTATAGCAAGCATTCCAAGACAGGTTGAAGGTTTACTCACTGGTGTTAGTGAGTGACAACACGTAGTAGTGTCACCTCAGCAAGTATGGATAGGACAGTCTCCCTTTCCCTTTGTGAGTTGGCATACCATATGCATGAATGGGCAGATTGCCAAACCATCAGACAGTCAGATATGTAAATTCTGGGCAGGAGAGTTATGATGGTGGATCAACTATCTCGGGGGGGCAAGCAGTAAGGACTGAGTGGTCCCTACATCTTCATGTTAGGAAAGGGCTCTTTGAGTTTTGGGATCAACCTATTTGGCACTTTATCATCAGTTTTAGATCCCAGGGTTATGATGGAGAATGCCTTTCAGTACTCCTAGAACCACCTGAATGTGTATACAGTACGGTCCCCAATTATGGGAATAATTCCATTAGGGTCGAGGCAAACGGCAACTTACCCGATCAAACTTTTTTATACTGCCCATTTTCAATGCTTTCTATGTACTGTATTGTAATTTTTTATAATATGAAATTGTTTTTATGGATAAATAAAACATTAAAAAGGTTTTAATAACTTGAAAAAGTTTAAAATTGCACACAGGATGGTGAAATCTCCCACACATAAACAATGCCACCATTGGGTTGCAAGTTTACTGCAAGATGCAATCATTTCCTTTAAAAAACCTTTTGGATGGAATTTCCTCTACCTATCCTCTGCCAGAAAACATATAAAAACTCCAAACTCCTCTATCTCTTCCTCCGTGAAGAGTTCTTCTGCTGAAGGAAGGCTTTGTGAACCATTTGAGGTTTCGGGGACTGGCCGATCATGCGTGTCTTCACTCCTGTTAGGCCTAACAAAATTTGGTTATGAGCACATATCTCAGTTTCTTTGTCCGGCATGTTCACTATGTAATCATTTTTATATAAATTTATTCTACAATAAAAAAGAATCAAAAATTTAAAATTTGATATGAAATTACAATTTCATAAAAAGAAATGATCAAAATTCAAAATTCAACATGAAATGACAGTTTCTTGAAAAGTTTAGATCGAACGATTCTCTCTCTCTCTCTCTCTCTCTCCTCTCTCTCTTGCTCTCTCTCTCCTCATCTCCTCTCTCTCTCCTGCTCTCTCTCTCTCTCTCAAACACATCTGCTTCTCTGTTAATCACTTTTACTAAGTCACATTTTCATCAACCCTATTCCAACAATAGAAAAAATAAATGATCAAATGCCAAAAGTTAGTCAAAACAAGTTAACCTAGAAAAAAAATTCTTACTCCTTATTCAGCAATGACGGATTTCAAGTTGTTGACTACTGCCAAAATGGAAGTTGCTCCTTCCTTCGTCTTTAACTTAAAAGCAAGCTTTTTAGTGTCGAGAAAATAGGTCTTCCTCTTTGACTTCTAGGCAGATGCATACATGATGTAGATGATCAGAATACACTTCGCAGATCTGAATAATACATATGGCGATTATGATGATACCGTTCATTCATAAACACTGCTCTATGATGTCGCAAATGCGTGAGGCGGGGCCTTCCGTCTTAGTGAATGGCTTAGCAGAAGCCTTCAGAATACACTTCGCAGATCTGAAAAATACCTATGGCGATGATGATGATACCGATCATTCAGAATACACTTTGCAGATCTGAATAATATGCATGATGATGGTGATGATACTGATCATCATACACACTGCACTGACATCACAAATGCGTGAGGCAGAGCCTTCTGTCTTAGCTAATGGCTGAGCAAGAAATCTTTCTCTTACATTCCCCCTTGGAGGAATAATAGTTTTTTTCCTCCAAGCATTCCCCCACCCTTTCTCTCAGATACCAGTGAACACAAAATCAAAACAACAGACACTCTTCAGCTCAACAACAACCAGACAGACACATGCTCAACAACTATACAATACCAAAATCTATCAAATCACACAACAACAACTGACCATCAATAGACTCTGCCTTATCTCTGTCCAAAAAACTGCCTTACTTGACTGATTGCCAAACACAGACTCGTTGTCACAGACGGACTCGCAACTGAATCTGCAGGTGAACATAACCGCCCGCCAACAAGCAATTCACTCAACTACCCATACAAACACAAACAACCTAACGAGACAACAACCAAATAGCCAGCCACTCTCACCTCTCTCTCTCTCTCTCTCTCTCCTCTCTCTCTCTCTCTCTCTCTCTCTCTCTCTCTCTCGTCTCTCTCTCTCTCTCTTTCTCTCTCAAAGACGGTGTCAAATGTAACTATCATATAATTCCTCCATAAGGCAATACTCCCACCTAATTAGTGACTGACATAAGATGAAGTTTTTATACTTTGTAAGAGCAGATGTCCACTTTTTTAAAAATTATTAATTGCATTTTTCATAGATATACAAACTTTTAAGTTATAATAATTGCCACACCAAACCACCTTTCATTTAAAGGTTATTCTTTTATAAGTTGAAAGTTTGTATATCTCGGAAAAATGCATTTTACAAGACAATTTAGTCTTGTGCAGGATATCAAGTGCATTTACATTTTGTTTTCTTCCTTTTACTAATGTCAGGTTTAGGATTTGAGATCCAATATAAAATTTTCTGAGAATAAACAGCATTACAATTTCAAACCCATTGTTTTTAGTATGTAACTCACTAAAACAGCTGCAGTATTTGTAAGGGCTATTTTCTGTACTTAACAAGTGTTATCCAGGCAGTCCCTGGTTATCGGCAGACATGGTTATTTGCAATCCAGTTTTATGGGGCTTGTCTAGCGCCATAAAATTGGCGATTTATGACGCCATAACTGGCCGCGTTCCGGTTATTGGCGCCTAAGGGTTCTTATGGCGCCATAAATTGCCAAGTTTTGGTTAATGGCGGTTTCACTGTCCGGCATACCTCAGTATTACCATAACTGCAGAATAGATTAGTGTAATGTGCATCTTTAACACTGGCTGATGCGATAAAATACCAGATATAAAAATTTATGCCTCTTAATGTGACAGGGAAGCTGAAACAGCTATTTTGTTTATTGGTAACCTATGTGAATGAGAGAGTCTGTTCCTCATACTTCATTCTAAATCTTTTAATTACAGGTTGAGTTCCCCAAAGTTGTTTATAATCATGAGACTGATGAATTGAAGAGTTCATCAACTGGAAGCCTTATATCTCCACATCTGCCCCCAATCTCACTGAGTCTAAAAGCCAGCACCACAGCAAACTCTAAAGGCCCATCACATACCTCCAGCCCTCGAAAAGATACAATGTATGTAAAAATCTAAATCTTAAATTTTTTTTTGTCATGGTTTAATTATTTGTAAGGGAAATTTACTGATATACTATTACTAATGTTGTGGTTAAATTATTTTTGAAGAAAAATTGGTGTACTATGTCAGAACACAGAAAAACCTCAACTATATCTCTATATCTAGATATGAATACTATAAAGGGTTGATTAACTAGATCTGTGTTGGTGCCAAAAAAGTATAGTATCCAGATATGAATCAGCACAACCCATAAAAAAGGGATTTTGACAAAGGAAAAATCTATTTCTGGGGAAGACCTGTGTCGCCCGGTGAAATGTCCCTATAGCACTCATTTCTAGGTATAAATAAATGCTAAATATACCAGAGAAAAAAACCATATGGAATGCTGGAGTTACTACCTCCAGCTCGCTCACCCTCATAGGGTGTCGGTATAGCACAGGGGCGAGTGGAAGCCACTACCACATACTTTCAGATTCTTTGCCAATTAGAAGTCTCCTCTCTCAAAATCCCTCTCTAGAGAGGTGCCGTTACAACGTTTACCTTCCGCTCGCTACTACTACCTCTGCCAGAAACCCTCATTCCTGAAATACGCACCCAAGCTTGGGCCAGCTAAAGGGTGGGGAAAAGGAACAGAGAGGGATGGGTTCACTGGACGACACAGGTCTTCCCCATAAATAGATTTTTCCTTTGTCAAAATCCTTTCTGGGCTCGACCTGTGTCAGCCGGTGAAATATTAGCAGAGAATTGGCCATACAAGCTTGGTAAACAAAAAATTTATATGAAAGGAAAATAAAAATTTCCTTAAAATTATTGTTTTAATAACCAAGGTAAGAATAACAAATTACAAATGGTAAAAAGCACCTAATATGACCAAATCCATACTATCCTGGAAAAGCAACAGGTAATGAATATAAAAACAAAATATAATAATGAACTATGTACATGTACAGGGAGTGGGTTGATGAGCAATCCATTCCGAACAAAAAGTAACAAAAAGGCAGGGATTACAAGCGAGGCAGGTAGGTGAGAGTGAGTATTAAAAGATAATCGCAAAATAATAAATACAGATATAGAGTTACATAACTAGGCTGTCAGGGGAGACAATGTTCCCTGCAGCCACTGCCGATATTTAAGGGCCTCTAGATTTTTCAGATAGTGGCGTTTAAATACTGTCAGGGATTTCCAATCCATATATTATTTAAGATCCTTGAAGTTCCTGTGATGAAAATAATTAACTGAGGTAGCCACTGCCCGGATATCATGGACATGAGGGACTGAATCCGGATTGGCTTGTTAATAAAATAAAGAATTTGTTGTCTGATGGCCTTCAAGGAAATGGTTCCACCTTCTCTCTAATAAAAAGAGGACCTGAGACTTTTTGTTTTAGAAGTTCTGCCCAGATAAGATTTTCATGTAATAATAAGACATAATGATGGGTCCTGTGGAAGAGGGACAATCTTCCATGGAGACCACCTGTTTTGTGGGTCTTCATTCTTTGCTAAGAATTTTCGATCTGGAGAGCATAACTTCTCCTGACGAGAGGAAATCAATGTGATTTTGGTTCTCTAGAGAGAGCCAACAGTTTCAGATATTCTGGCGCCTGAGGCCAGACTTTCTCAAAAATAATGTTTTCCTGGAGTAGGGTTATATAGAGCATGATTCTTTATATCAGTATTCTGAAGCCAACCTGAGTACTTCATTCAAAAACTAGGAGACCGTGTGAGGGCGGTCTATCGGTCCTCAGAAGAGCACATGCTCTAGGGATAGACGAGAAGTATGAATCTGTTAATCAATATTAAACCCGAACTGAAATATCTTCCTAAGGCAGATTTAGTCGTAGTAATGGTACTAGCAGCTAGCCTTTTTTTGAACAGAGTTCTAAAAAATGAAATTGTCAGATTCGTAGTCATCTCTGGACATCTGATTCTTTTAGAAAGATGGCTAGCTTCCTTATTGCCGAATCATACTGCCTGAGTGTTGATTCTCTTTTGTCTGACTCCACGAACAGGGTGTTTAGTGGGTCAATACTAGCATCCTTCTGTGCCACAAACTTCATGAAGTCCATAAGCATTCAGAAATTTCTTGAGGAAGCTGACACAGTCCGATTTGTACTATTTGAGTCAGTTTTGGGTTGTGAATCCGTCTGGGACGGAGTTGCAACTCTAGTAGAAGAGGAAACCAATTGCTCTTCGACCAGTTGGGTGCTACCAATGCTATCTGTCCTCTGAAAGATCTGACTTTGTGTAGAACTTTCAGCAAGAGGTTTATTGGCGGAAATAAGTAAATCTTTTGCCAATTGTTCCAGTCTATGAACATCGCATCTGTGGCGTGAGCCAGAGGATCCAGATTGGGAGCCACATAACATGGAAGTTTGTGATTGGACTCCGTGGCGAACAGGTTTACCTGAAGGCCGGGGATTTGTTGCAAATCCAATGGAATGATTTTGTGTCCAAGGACCATTCCGACTCCAGCGGAGTTGTTCTGGACAGTGAGTCCGCGATGACATTTCGTACTCCTGCCAGGTGAGTAGCTGACAGGTGCCAATGATGTTTCATTGCCAACGGAAAAATTGCAATCATCACATGATTTATCTGGCTCAACTTGGAGCCTCCTCTGTTTATGCAATAAACTATCACTACGCTGTCCGAGACTAGTCTGATATTAATGTTCCTGGCCGGAGCTAAATATGGCCATTGCCTCTAGTATGTTGATGTGGAACTGGCGGAATGTTGTCGACCATGTTCCTTGAACCTCCTTGTACTTGAGAGTAGCGCCCCATCCGCTCAGAGAGGCATCCGTGTGGACTGTCAGAGACGGCGGGGGAAATTGTAGTGGCGCTGATTTGGAAAGACTCCAGACTTCTGTCCTTGGGTGGAGTCTTTTCCTTAATAATGGCGGAATGAAGGAGATTTTGTCTCTGAACTTGTTGTTGACTCTTTTTTCCGCCAAACCCGATTGATATCCCTCAGTCTGGCTTTCAACAGAACATCTGTTATTGAAGCAAACTGAAGTGAACCTAAGATTCTCTCTTGGGTACAACGAGAAGCCCGTTTGTTCTTGAGGAATTGTCTCGTAGCTTTCGCTATCTCTCTGCACTTCTTTGGCGGAAGAGATAGTTTGTGTGTGGTTAGGTCCCATTGAATTCCCAACCATTGAAAGCGAGATGCCGGAATAGATTGGACTTTTCCTTGTTTATCTGGAAACCCCAGGTAGTCTAGGAATTTTATTTCTTTGGCTGTTACCTTGCAACATTCTTCGTCGTTGGTTGCCCAAATGAGCCATTCGTCTAGGTAAGCTACTAACATCAACCCCTGAGCTCTTAGTTCCTGTACTACTGCCTCTCCTAGTTTGGTGAATATTCTGGGCGCTATGTTGAGCCCAAATGCCACGACTCTGAGCGAGTAAGCTTGTTTTCCTAGTTTGAAGCGTAGGTATGGAGAGAAGTTTCTTGCTATCGGCACATGATAGTAAGCGTCTGTAAGATCCATAGAGGTGGTGACGACCCCACAGGGAAGTAAGGTCCGCACCTGGAAGACGGTTAGCATGCGGAACTTGTTGCATTGAATGTATGAGTTGAGACGGGACAAGTCCAGAATCACACTTTGTTTGTCAGAGTCCTTCTTCGGTACACTGAACAAACGTCCTTGAAATTTCAGGTGACTGACTATCTTTATTGCCTTCTTTTGGAGAAGGTCTTTCGCATAGTCTAGAAGGTCTGTCGTTGGAATCTGATGGAAACTGACTGGTGGAGGAGGCCCTTTCTTCCATCTCCACCCCAGACCTTTTGATACAATACTGTGGGCCCACATACTGAAGGTCCAATGGTCCTGGGAGAGGTACAGTCTCCCGCCTACCTGCAGAGACTCATTGACTGGTTGAGGTCTTACTTCCTCTGCCTCCTCTGAAGCTTCTGCCTCTTGAGAGAACTCTGGCTCTGCTACCCTTGCGTGCTATTATAGCCTCGAAACGCCCCTGTGTTTCAAAGGAGGCGTTGAAGGCTTGGGGAAGTCACGAGAGCAGCTGAACTCGAAGGCTGTGAGTTGGTTGACTCTGCAGCAGAACAAACTGCTGTTGCGGTTGTGCCTTAGATGTCGAAGGCTTGCTCATCTGGGAGACAGGAACTGCCTGTACCACTGTTTGAGACTGAGAGGTCTGTAAAGGCTGATACTTCCTAGGCCTCTTCCTACTTTTGGCTTGTGGTCCAGGGGCCTCAAACTTCCTATTGAAGGGAATTCCCCAGCGGACACGAAGGTTCTGGTTAGCCCTAGCCGACTCGCTGAGGACGCTGTTAACTACATCCTCAGGAAAGAGGTTGGCCCCCCAGATCGATGCCTTTATGAGCTTGTTAGGCTCATGCCTGATGGAGACATTAGCAAAGACATGCTTCCTGCAGGCTCGTCTAGCCACTATGAAATCATACAGGTCCGAAGAAGCTGTCAACTCTGCAGTGGTGACTGAGTTAATTGACCTGCTCAGCCTACATCTTGCTTCGAATTCCGAAATTCTAGGCAAACGTTCACTGAATTGTGTGGAGGCACACTCCAGGTCGGGTTTGCCCGCCGTGAACTTTGCGCCAGCCCAACACTCCAGATCTCCGGGAAAGAGCAAAGAGGTTAGCCTCCGTCTCTTTTAGCTGAGGCATGGGTTTTGTCCTCCATTCCAGCTTTGAGTGTCAATTCTGCGATTTTTGATGTGCAAGGAGTCGGGATGCTATCCGGCGCTACAAACATGGTATAGCCAACCTTTGTGGGGCGTCAACTTGGTGTTGACACACTCCCATTCCGTAACGGGTGTCGGACCCATGCCTGACTGAGCCTGATCTCAAGGGTAGAATCACACTGTCTCTTTCGGGACCTTGTCTACCCTGACCAACGCTTCTTCGGCTAGTCTAGCGTAGCCCGGGAAGGGGAATTGTAGGCTTGGCGGGAAGAACTCATAGTCTTCCACAGGTCGGGTTCCGCAACCCTCAATTGTAAGCCTGCCCTCTTGAAAATGGAGCATGTAGAGGCAACCGCCACGGGTTGCTATTCTCAAAAGGTGGGAGCTTGGATGCGTCCGGTCACGCAAAGGATGGACTGTCCGGATGTCTCTAGACATGAGGCGAGTTTGAGTGGACATTGATTGAAGTCTTGAGTCCACTACTTTGCTCATCTTCTGCATGAGAAGAGTGGCGAAAGCCTCTTGGTCAAAGCCGGACTCCGTCGGTCTGGCTTTAGAGACTTAGCTCCCCGACCCCTTGGGTGGGGGTGGGAGTAGCTTTGGCCGAAGGAAGTCGAAGGCTTGGGGGTCCAATGACAACCTGGCGAAGCCTGCCGGGTGAAGGCTTGGCTGGTCTAACTGCCTCTGGCAGAGACTTCGTCTTCAAGGATTCACCTTGGGGATTACCGAGCCTGACCTATTCCAAAGGGTTGTGGACTTCCCAGGGAAGCCCTGAAAGGAAGAAGAAGAAGAAGGAGTTGAACTGAAAGAGAGAACATTAGCCCCATGACTACCTGCCTCACTTACCTCCCTACCTTCCTCCTGGTCCTCGATGGCCATGGGCTCCCGGTGGAGGCTGATGGCCGCCACCTCCTCCATCATGACATCGCACAAGCCCTCTTGGTCCTCTGGGGGGGCTTGGGTCTCCTGGCGGACCCGTTCGATGATGGGAGCCACTACCTCCGCCGGTACTGCTGCTGAAACCTTGGCGTTCGGTAGAGGAGGGTGCACATCGACAGCAGCGTAGGGTTGGCCGGCTCCCACGCTTCCTCCCAAACCATCCCTACCCCAGACCTTAAGGGTTGACATCGAGGAGGCCTTGAGCGTCAGATCAACCTGTAAGAGATAATCAAATCAGATTCCCCAGTGTCGGGGACTTTTCCACATTATCTAGTTTGACTATTCGCAACCGATATGTGTAACATAGAATTCAGAGTAACAATGAGGCGAGGATGCTACCTACCGACTCATCTGTTACGTTTCCTAACTAGGCCGTAACACACCTGCAGCTTCTGGGTGCCAGACCCACACATTCCCTCCAGTGGATGGCGCAGCTGGCATAAGACTGGCAGACCTCATGCCTATACGGTTTATACAGGACGGCTGGGCAACCCACCTCCTGGCAGCGAACCATCTGTAAGTTGGAAGATACATGAGTATCGTCAAATAATGCCGCCGGAGTTATTTCCGGCGGTATGTGTACACTTAAACTAGTTACTTAACCAGCTAAAGGTAATATCAACTATAATCTTCAACTTACTTGTTATTAATAAAGCTCTGGATGTCTCCGCCTGCTGCCTGGAATCCATACTTTGGGTATCGCCAAAGCTATAACTTGCGGAGTGGGCCTGATACGAGCAGAACAGGGAAACAAGGCAAAACCTCAGCCTGAGTCTGATTGCACCGGAGTAGAGTAGTAATTCCCAACCAATTGGAAGGCACATTCTCTGAGCCCAGTTCTTCCCGCCCCCACTAGTGGGCAGCAGCGATAACACAGAAGATGGAAAACAGAGCGGCGAGAACAACGGTACGTAGAACTCCCGTGTGTACATCCTGGTGCATGTGATTGGTAGGGCCACACTTCGCCAGAATAAACACAGGCTCGGAGACATACCAACAGAAGCTACATAATAATTTTCTTAAAATTAATCTCTGAATGTCTCCGCTACTCCGGAATCCATAATCTCGTTATCACAATAGCTATAACCGGTGGGGTTGGCCTGATTTGAGCAGAAAAACAGAAAATAGGTAAAACCTAAGCTTGAGTCTGATCGCACCGGAGAAGAGTAGCAGTTCCAATTTTAATTAGAAACGCATCTCTAAGCTAATTCTCGTCCCCACTGGAGTGGGAAAGCAGCGATAACACTAGAGAAGTACGGAAAACAGAGCGGCGGAGCAGTGTTACGTAAATCCCAGCGTATAGCCTCCTGGCGTATGTGATGGTAGACCACACCTCGTAAAACAAAAAGAATCACAGGCGGGCCGGAGACATACCAACAGAGATACCTAATCTACTAATCCCCCAATCTCCTCCGACTAATCGGTAATTCATCGGTAGGATTACTTGGACGCGAGCTAACAGAGCAGCGCCGAAACGAGTCCGGAAAGGTGGGGGGGGGGGGGTGGGGGGGATGTCTGCAGGAGAGTGGACGAGTCGTGATCGCCTGGCCACAGCAACCGATTAGTGAATACCACTTCTCGAGAAGCCGTTAACTAGCCTACTACTAAAGGGGCAGAAGATGGTAGGCCAACTGATACCCTAAAGGGAGCAATGGCCCAGGCTACACTCAACAAAAATTAATCATAAAATAATTGATGAGGAATTATTGGAAGTACTGACAAAAAAGGGGAGAAAACCGCACTCGGAAAAAACAAAGATCCCAGCCTAACCCTCCGAAATCGGTACAGATCCGGTCAGGTAGGCTATGGATGGCTCCTATAAGGACGTCACGAAGAGGACGCCTAGACCTAACTCAACCCTCCAAAATCGAATGTACCGATCTGGTCAGGTAAGATAGGCCTAGCCCCTACATAAGTAACAAGAGAAGATCTCTCTAGTCCTGGGCCACCCTCCAAGCAAACATATCTGCCTGGTCGGGTTAGCGGTACAGGGAGCCACTAAGGGTGGGGCGATAAACTCAGCCCGCCTAGCCTACCCTCCAAAACCTAGCCTAGGTCTGGTCGGATAGGCCAGGGAAGGACATCGTGAAGAACTTCCAACCTCATCAAATAGCAATACAAGATTATAATAAAAAATTAAACTAGAAATATACATGCATGAGCACCGCGAATGAATGAGGAATCTTCACCTCTAAAACTAAACTTGCGTACCGCTAGGCTAGCCTAGGACCCACCTAAAACACAATACTCGCACATAAACGTAGTATGTAGCATATCACCCTATGCACTAAAGGGAACCAACGCGCTCCTGAGAGACTGATGATAATGAAAAATGCCCTAAAAAAGGCTAATAACATAAGATCAAACCGTAAAAACAAAGCTTCAGTATACGTCAGGAGCGAGACGGGCCTATAATAAGCTAAAAACGTAAGGATAAAACCGTAAAAACAAGGCACTCAGTATTCGTAAGGAGTGAGAATGATGATAAAGAATACGAAAACAGTAACCTATACAGGGAAGTGCTAAACGGTGAATAAAATACACAGCTAGATAAAAATTGATATAATCGCGCACTGCCGCCAACCATGCATCCAAAATGGCAGATCGTAAAGAGCGTCATACCCGGCTCCCAAGAACAAGAGACTTAAAATAAGGGCCAAATATGGATGCATTGTTGCCCCAACGTGTTGAAAAACAATAAATGGAATACTCAACTTAAGTGAAGAAGCTTCTTGATCAAGGGAAGACATGATGCTTCGCAGAAAACACTTTCCTGGAGACAGCAAAAGCGGCGCGTGCAGACACGAGAGTGTTATTTCAGGAATGAGGGTTTCTGGCCAGAGGTAGTAGTAGCGAGCGGAAGGTAGACGTTGTAACGGCATCTCTCTAGAGGGGGATTTTGAGAGAGGAGACTTCTAATTGGCAAAGTATCTGTGGTAGTGGCTTCCACTCGCCCCTGTGCTATACCGACACCCTATGAGGGTGAGCGAGCTGGAGGTAGTAACTCCAGCATTCCATATGGATTTTTTTTCTCTGGTATATTTGGCATTTATTTTATACCTATAAAGAGTGCTATAAGGACATTTCACTGGGCGACACAGGTCGAGCCCAGAAAAACATATTTTGATGTAGGAAAAACCTAATTTTTGGTAATGGTAACTGCTCTTCAACCTCAAAGGAATTAACTCTCAGGGTTGCCCCAGGGCTCCATAAAACAGACCAACCATGCAAATAATTCTCTTTCAGTTGCTCTTGGTCAGAATAATGGATGTTGGCACGGTGATAAAATATAAAGGACTCAGGACAAGAGGGCTCTTATCTCATGTCCATTCAGCAACTACCTCAGAATTTCCTTATTTTCTTCATCCTTTAGATGTAACAATATCACATATCGTCTGTCTTTCTCATTACATGCCAGGTCCCATGCCTTTTCACGAGGGAAAATGGTGGGTGGGTTTGAGGACTCACAGCAGCTATCAAAATAGGCTTTTCCTTTGTCAGAACCTGTATTTTTTTAGTGTATCTGCAGTTTGTCCTTAAATGAGCTTACAAAGGAAGCAGACAGGTGATG